>NC_083316.1:84345992-84645992 GCF_963455315.2 Globicephala melas | reverse complement strand
TTGTTCTTTTCTTTTTCCACATTAGAGAGGATAAATTTTTCTTAGAAGTCATTTTCCTAAAGAAAAGAATTAAAATCGATAGGTGTTTAATTTCCCACGGGAAATGTATTTAAAACTACAGGGTCCGCTCAGAGGATTAGGTCAAATATAAAAGAATATAAACTCAAAAAATCAGAGTTAAAGAAGCCCTATCAATAGAATTGCTCATTAGGTTTCTGAGTCTAAACGAGGAAGTGGTACAGGATCCTCAGAAGTGAGACGAGAAGTAAATTCTTAAAAGCAAAACTCCTATGCTTAAGAAAGAGTGATTTTAAAGGAACATTCAGTTCTCTAATTCTTGACAAGTGTGGCTCATTTTCACTTGCTTTAGATGAATGCCTTATAGGTTACAAATGATTTTACTCCTCAGAGAATTTGCAAAATACATGTGGACCCCATTACACTATGATCCCCCTCCCCATTCCATTACAATAAAAGAAGAAAAAGAATAACTAAAACCTTAACAGCGATACACAGAAAGATATGATTAATTTTGAACTGTTTTTGTTAAAGCCTATCAAAACTAGCTGGTCAGTCTCAAAGGGCAGGTTCCATTGTTTGATGTTTTTTCCTCAGCAAGGCATCTTTGCACGCATGCCATTAACATTCAAGGACAGGCATATTAATAAGCAATCCTAAATCTCAATTTGCAAATCTCAGTCTGAGTTAGATTTCCAGAGGACACAGTACAAGTTACAAGACCTGTTTGCTGCTGGGTTACTGAATCTTTTGAAAGGAATACGAATCTATCTATGTATCTATATATTTATCTATATCTCCATATGCCCACAGATATTAGTATGAATATCTGCATATATATAAAATCAATTTTCAAAGAAAATTTAAACGTTCATATTGTTTGAATGTGAATCTAACTTAGAACATCATTATGATATTTTAAAACTCAGTTTGAAAATTATTCCATATTAATAAGTAAATCGGATTTTCTGATCTTGCTTTGAATTTTATTTCTATTAAGTTTTACACCTTTATAATCTCTTCTTTTCAATTCTACTTGTTTTTCCAGGACTTTAGGAGCTTATTACATCAAAATAAATAGCTTGCATAATTGAATAAAACTGAATAAAAACTTGAGCCAGGGCAGAAGATACTACAGCACAGAAAGATGATTCAATGAAATTTTCATGGAGAGGAATAATTTACCACCTTTGAAAATTAGTTTGTGATGCATTACTTAAAATCTAATCTAAATAAAAATATTAACTTATTTTTAATAAAAGACTTTAAATCACTGTACGTATACAAATCCTCCTTAGTTCAAGGGCTTGGTGGCACACTCTTCAGAGCTTTCAATTCTTTATGTGGTTGCACTTAAACTTCCTTTTGTCAAAGAGCCTGGTAGTACACACGCTCCCTTGGTTATCCTTCAGGTCCACTTTAGAAGCAGTGGAAGGACACTACTGTTGAAGGGGAGTATTTAGTTGGAACACGACAGTACTCTGTACGTTAAAAGCAGTTTGACATAGGCTATGTAGGAATAAATGTTAAGATCTTGCTTTCCAGCAATTCAGGAAAGGTCCAGAGCAGGGTGAAGGAGTAGACAAGTCACCAGAGAACCTAACTTTATGATGGAATGAGGTGTGCTGGTGCTGGATTAGAGGGTTCATAGACTAAGAGCAGAGTAGAGACCACCGAGGGAGAAAACAGAATCATTCAGGTTTAAATTCATAGCATAATTCAACCAGTAAATGCAAGAGAAACAGTTAAAAGTGAATATCTACACTCTTGATAGTCCTTCAAGCTTTCTAAATTATTTAAACACTTGGGATCATCCTAGATGGAAAAAAACTTTAAAGTTTTTGTCAAACCCACTGTGATTTCTTTTAGTGTGTAGACAGAGTCAGTTTTCTATATGCTCATGTTAAAAATCTATCTTGTTTAAAATAGAAAAATTGAACGAGAGGGGTAAAAAGAAATCAGTCTGATCAATGCTGAACAAAATACAACAACAAAAAAATTCCTATCAGATCATTTTTCTCTAAGAAAGGAGTTATTTATTTGCATTACCTTTTAAACTGGAATAGCCATCATGATTTTTGGCCAAATATGTTTTTTTTTTTTAATTCTCTTTTCACTGCTTGTCAAAAGTGGCTGTAATCTCATGCAGATGAGATATTGATCTGTTGCCGATGTTCACTGAGCAGCCAAAGGGGAATCACATTACCAGCTACAAACTCCATCAATCATAGTCTCCTTAATAACCGCACTTAAACGATCTCTCTTGGCATTAACTTATATTGCATCCATGGCTGGCATCCAGGCTTCAAAAAGAAAAAAGGTTCATTTCGAAGGGTAGGTTTGAGGCCACTATAGATGATTTGAATAAAAGATCTCAGGCTTTGCTCAGAACAATAGGGCTTATTAAATTAATTAATTTAATCCAATTAATTTATATCAAGTCTATGGAAATAGAGCAAAAGATCCTTGTATTTGTTTATAAATACAGGACTATGTCCTTAACCACAAATTAAATACATGTAAGTGAAGCTTAGAAGTGTGCATGGGACGTGAAGGCATGCGTTTGGATTAAATTCTGTTTATTAAATGTATCTCCTTTTATCTCCCTTCCCCCCTCCCCCTACATGAATGTATTTGAGAAGTTACTACAAAGCAAAACAGAGGTGAAACAAAGGAGGCAGAAAAAGATAAGGGAGAAATAAAGTAATAATAATATCTGAAAACCTCTATCATTATTATGATGTGAGAACTAATGAACTGCTCTTTCAAGTCACACGCCTCTGTCATAGCATCAACTGAGGTGTTCTACTTTACTACCGGCAGCCACGCAGAACACGAAGTCAGATGGAGGCTGTATAGAAAGCATAAAAAAGGGCACCTCCCTCTCACTACATACTTTATCTCTCTCATTGTCTAAAAATGCCACCAATTTGGAAACAATCCAGGAGAAACAACTGTTCTTCCTGTCCCATCCCATCCATACACCCAACCTAGCTTTTTCACTGCATTTGTTTCCTCCCACAATACTTAAATTGGCTCAAGTCCCTATTCTAAAACTTCAGTGAGCATAACTTCTTTGGATAGATGATTAAAATACAGAGTCTTAGGCTCCCCTCCACTCTGATCCAAGTACGTGTTAGTGAGGCAATGCCAAGGATGGAGCATTTGTAACAAGTTCCAGGAAGTGGGGGTGGGACCTGTAAAAACTTGTATGAGCAGCTTGGATCAGGAATGGGAAGACTGCATTTTAGATGTTGGTGTGGCTTGATTTACATTCGGAAGCTGTTAAATCTTTGCTTCAGCAGCAAGGAGGAAGAGGATGTTATTTGATTTTCTCCATGTAAAATCTTATGTGATAATAATTGCAACTCAGTAAAAGCAAAGACTAGAACCAATAAAAACTATAAATCAATTAATAAAATTGAACAAATTGTTACTGATTCCAAGCTAAACCATAACCCCTTGTGTGTGTGTGTGTGTGTGTGTGTGTGGTGGTATATGTAAACATCTAGCCAAGTGAAATGATGAACAAAGCAGAATTTTGCTTATCAAACCACTCCTCTTCCAAAGCACATACAACAAAATATTTATATATTTTTAAAAGCACAACAGATAATCAAATATGAATTAAAACTGGGTGTCCCAAATTGTATTCCACAGAACGCTAATCCATTAAAAAACCCAATGATTAAAATTCCTGTGTTCAAACTAGTAGGGAATGTTGCATTCCATACCCCCATGCACATTGGTATATTGGAGATGAATAAATATTTATATAATATAGACTTCCTAATCTTTTTTAGCCTGTATTAATTATAACAAGAGAGTATTAATCTGGGAAAACAATTAAGACATGTTTTTCTAGCTTATTCTGATGAGTCCTCATTTTGAAACTTTAGTTTTAAAATTGTTTAAAACCAGACAAGTTTCTGTGTGACACTGAAATTTATAAATTAATAAAGCATGTACTGATGATGAAATTACATAAATAGATGTATCATATATAAAATATATGACAGAAAAAAGAATATTTCTAAGATTGTTATCACATTAATATATACAAACAGAAAGCTAATATTAAGTGTTCAAACTATTACATAAACTAAACAATAAAGAAGGCTTAAGGAGATGTGTTTTCCCTCATATTTGCTGGCTACACAATTCATTATAGAAAATCAGAAAAGTATAGCAAGGCATTTATAAATATTAACTATATCTAGGCTCTTTATGCAACAATCTCATCATTGCTCTAATGTACTTTAGCATATTTGGTCACACATATTCTTCATGTAGATGATAATGTGCAATTTAATGCACCTTCTCCCTACTCAGTTACACGTCTTTCCTTGTATGTGGTGCATATGTTTGCATACGTGTGTGTGTACATGTGTGTTTGTGTGTGTTTACTCTCCTCCTATATCTAACAATGAAAGGCAGCATCTTGTATAAAATCCAAATCCGTGCAGATTGGATTCTACTTGCCAACACTGTTTCCCACATCAAAAACACCTCCTGCTTCTCTACTCTCTACTCGAATCCTACTAATCCTTCAAAGATGTTATCAATTCTATTCTATTCTGTGAAGATTTCCTCAAGGATTCTACATTGATGTGTGACCTCCATCCAATTTTGCTAGCCACATTAGTACTTGACTATATTGAAAGTGTTATATTTGTTTAAATGTGGACCTACAGTATGATTATCCATTTTTAAGACACAATATTAAATATTTTCCTTAATGTATTTAATATTTACTTTGTTTCATAAACTATACTTGCTATGTAGCCATCTTTCACCACTTATAATTCAGCACTATATATTGAAAGAATGCAAATGAAAGTGAAATATGTGGAGTGTAATAAACTCACAAATAGTTTATTTGGTATAGCCTGGTGTATAAGAACATACATTCTGAAATCAGACTTTCAGATACCCAATCTACATTTTTGCAGCTGCAACTTCTCAGGCCAGTTATTTAATTTCTCTGTGCTTTAATTTTCTCATCTCAAAAATCAGATGTTAATTGTGTGGAGAAGAAGATATGAATTAATACAGGTAAAAACTTAAAAAAACAACTAGTATATATTATGGGCTTAATAAACGTTAGTTCTTGTTGCAAGTTAGATGTCTGAGGAAATAGATTCTGTAGAAGTTGGGCTCTGATGCAGTTTCAACCATGACCTCAACTAACTCCACAAGGGGCTCTGAAGCTGGGATGGCCTTCAGGGTTGTCCCGCATTGCAGCAAGAGGGCTGTGCCTCTATACTCCTGCACTGACTAGTTATTAGACACAGAGTGTCCTGGGAAAGGGTCATGACCTTAGATTAGGCAACTCTTTCTTGTCTAGGATAAGGTGTTGCAGGCTGGTCATCCAACAGAATTCTCAGGAGCTGGATAAATAAGTCCTTCAGCCCTCAAGAGGAATCTGGTTGGGGGGGTGAGGGGTGGAAGGTACATCACAAGTGTTCACTTCACCTCCTGTTGTTATTGCCATTGCTTTTTAAATAAAAATAAATCATATTTTGACAAGTTTTCTAAGTGTAAATTCTATGAGAGGCAACTATGAACAGTAAGAACACAGTTTTCCTTCCCCATTTTTATACCCCTTCCATTTAGTACTGATTTGCCGTCTGTTCCTTGTACAAATGTTATCGGTGTATAAGAAATCAGAATATACTCTGAAGTATAGTTTGGGGTATAGTTTCAGCATATTTACTCAGCAGGGAGCTTTTGTTTTAGGTATCATTTAGAATCACTTTCCAATGATCATAAAAATTACAGTTTTAGGAACTATTTCTGAGAAATTTGTATTTTTTTCATGTGAAAAGATGGCCATAATTTCTATGCGACCAAAGACTGTCACTGCAAACAAGGTGATTTTTTTGTAAAGTCCAGGTATATTCAGTAGGCTTAATAATAACAATTTACTAATTAATTATAAGAATGGCATAATTGAAACTGCTCTATTTAAAAATACTATGCAATTATATAATTGTTTTATCTTTTAAAAACCTCAAACACCTTATAAAATATTTTAAAGGGTAGGTAACAAAAAGTTCCATCAAGCTTTTATAGGTTATATTCAATATCGTATGACATGTCCCATAATACTTAGTATTCCAGTTGATAGGTGCTGTTCATATCAGGAATGTGTGTGTATATATATACACACACACACACACACACACACACACACACACACACACACACACACATAAGTTCTCTGTGATATTTAGAAATACAAGTTTTCCTTGTTTTTGCTTTTTAAAATTATTTCTGATCCTAGTTGCTGCCTTAAACAATCTTATTCACACATACATATATACACATCTATAGAGACATGCATGCAAACATTTGCACACCAACCTAGGAAAAAATAGTTATTTAAATAAAAAAGGTAGAGCCAAAATTCACTTTAATTTTGTTCAATATTTCAAAATCTCTTCGTAGTTACAATTAAGTAAATGAGTGGGTCAGGCTATTTCTTTTCCGTTTGTATGTGCAGACACAACTTTATACACATGACAAATGCAACTGAAGCCATTTTCTGAAAAATCTAGTTCCCTCCACCTCCCCCACAAAAATAGTTAGGTTTAGATAACTGAGTGTCTCTCGTATAGAAATGTTGCCTTAAATGTTCTTAGAAAATGGTATTTAGAGAAACAGAGATCTTAGGAAAAAAACTCAGCTCTGTCACTCCTCAGCTGGTGACTTTGAGAAAGTTGTTTCTGTTCAGGCATTTGTTTCTTCATCTGTAAAATAGGGACAACTTCCAGATTACCAATCTCACTATGTTTATAAGAGACTATATGATGTCTGTAAAAGATATGGCACATTGTCTACCGCAGAAATTATAAATGGCAAAGGATTGGTGGCTTCCATTACATGCATGTTGTTACAAAACTTAAGACTTTACCCCAAAGAGCTTTGTGTGCTCCCTCTGTTAGACATGACATTGACACTCAATTATGTGTGTAACCATGTTTCATTCTTAGAATTAGTCCACAGGAACAGGGGATGGAAGGATAAAAGTTTTGCGTCATAGGAATCGGGCTCTTATTTTATGTTTCTCCTTCTCATTTAAATATTATACAGTGCTGAAATACTGAAGTGTAGCCAAGAAAGTCCATTGGGTTATAAACACAAATGTATATAAGTATCTGAGATGTGTAATTATATAAATAAATTAAGACAAATCCATTGTCATATTTTGAAACAGATGAATGCCATGTAATTGTGTTGCTTAAATACAAGTGCATTTTGTGTAGGAAGAGCATTCTATAGAATAACAGACAATCTAATCCAGCTTTCTACCTAGGTGAACTCCGTGTTTCATCTCTCATGAAACCATCAAATCGAAAAACCTCTTATTCTATAAACTCAAAACCATTTTGAACTCTATAAAATTGAACAACCCATTATGCTTTTCCCTTTTAATCTGCATACCTACACAGTAGTCCCTGTCGTATTCAATGCATTGATTTGGTATAATGAAGTTGTCCAGTCATCATTATTTACATTTTATATTTCAAACATCTTCATGTCATATAACAGAAATAGTCACGTATTGTTTGAATTTACTTTCCCCCCTTTCTTTGCTGATGAACATTTTAAGTAACATGTTCTACAGCCGTTGTGCAGCAGGAAGCTTAATAGAGATGCTGTTTCCATAACAACAAATAGGATTTGAGCAAAAACGCAATGTTCAGTGGTTACTGTTCCTCGCAGCAGGTAAAAGCAGTTATTCAAAATTACAAGCAGCATGACATTGAAAAAAATAAATTAAAGCAAGGGGTGCTAAGAGTTCTGTTCCATATTTAGTAAATGTGTAACTCATAAATGCTTGAGGGGACAGCTGTAAGATCCCACTCTATGCAGTATTTCCCCTCATATCATGACCTAAAATGAAGAGTAGTTATGGACAATCATTTTTCAGATATGAAGAGTTTTGTGAGTCAAGGAGGCACCAGCAATGACAAGGTAGAATACTTTCTAAATAGGCTAACTGCTTATATTAGATAATTATTTATGTACAACTTCTAATTCTTATAGTTAGAAATATTTACGCTTTTCTAAAATTATCCTTTAACTTTATTTTAATTTATTTAAAATAAAATATGTATCTATTAAACTGAAAATTTTCCAAGATGTTGTAGAAAAAGGTAAGAAAAATAATCTGATCTGAAAGACTACAGTGTCTTCATAGGTTATTTTAAAAACCTTTTCCCTCTCCATGATTCCATATCTCGGTTACTGTGGTTGTTCAAAATGCACACACTTTGAGTGTTTATAGATCCATTTTCCTAGATAGAAAAATAGAATCAGTCTTTTAAATTTAAAGGAGTATTAGAATAAAATAAAAATATAATTAAAATGTACAGAATAGTAAAAACGATTAGAACAGATTTTTTTCCCTACAATATCAAATTCACAAAATGTGTGGGAAAGAATTCTATGTATAGCAAATTAAAACATAATCTCATTAAGAAATCTTTGTGTTTATCATTACTGAGAAGTGGGGATTCAGTCCTATGACTAATTTCAAGAAATCAAATTTATTGCTCCTCAGTATGTGCATTTCCATTTACAGACACCTCTGATTGGCAGTTCTTTCTTACTCAGATAAAGTGGCTAATAAACTAAAATCTTCCTCCTTATATTATCTAGTCACTAAAGATGGATCTTTTTAAGTCCATGCTTTGTCTCCTGTTCTGTTTAGTTATGGAAACTTAAGGTAGCAACTATCTATATGCCAATGGTTACATGTAATTTATGAAGTGATCCACACATTGTTCAATCTGATATCACCTCTCTCCTCATAATTTTTACAATACTATTTTTGAGCCTTGATAATGGAGCACAGTTTGAGTTATATTACATTTTGAAGGATGGTGTTTGCTCTCTCTCTTCTTTACTAAACAGATTCCTTTTAAAGTGTGAATTGGGATCTTCTCATTTTTGTATCCCTAGAGTACGCATCACAACTTGCTTATAGAAAGTTTCAACAACTTAATAGCTTTGAATGCACTGAGTAGAAAATTATGAGGAGTAATGATCAGAAATCAAGGTGAACAGAGAATTGGTTCAGTTCTAATCCCACTGTGGTAGGCAGAATTCTAAGATGGTCCCTGTGATTTCTATCCCGTTATCCACACCTCTGTACAATCCCTTTTCTTTGAATGCAGATAGAATCTGTGACTTTCTTCTAAACAATAGAATATGGCAAAGGTGAAGGGATTTTGCAGATGTAATTAAATTCGCTAATATGTTGACTTTGAGCGAATCAAAAGGGAGATTATCCTGGATCAGCCTAGTCTAATCAGATGAGTCCTTTAAAAAAGGATCCAGGGCTTCCCTGGTGGCGCAGTGGTTGAGAGTCCACCTGCCGATGCAGGGGACACGGGTTCGTGCCCCGGTCCGGGAAGATCCCACATGCCGCGGAGCGGCTGGGCCCGTGAGCCATGGCTGCTGGGCCTGCGCGTCCGGAGTCTGGGCTCCGCAATGGGAGAGGCCACAACAATGAGAGGCCCGCGTATCACACACACAAAAAATGGATCCAGACCTTCTCTGAAGGGAGAGACTCAAAGCAGCAGAGATGTTTTCCTTCTAGCCTTAAAGAAGCAAATAGCTATGATGTGAACTACTTATGGAGAAAGCCACGTAGGAGAGCACAATGGACAGCCTATAGGAGCTAAAGAGCCTCAGTCCTAGAGCCACAAGGAACTAAATTCTGCCCAAAACTATGTGAGCGCAAATGAGGGCTCCATACTTCAGAAAGGATGGTATCTTTATTGCAACCTTGGGAGACCCTGAGCAGAGAGCCCAGCTAAACCCAAACTCAGACTCCTGAGCCAAACAAACAGTGAGATAAAAAAGTGGGTGCTATTTTAACTGCTGAGGTTGTGATAAATTTGTTATGCAGCAAGAGAAAACTAATATAACCATCAAGGAAGCCCTGATTATGCTGTGGAGCTACCCTAGCTACACAGTCAGAATTCTATGCCATCAAGTAGGTAGTGGCACATTAGCCTGGGTCCAGCAATAGCTCCCTCTCTGATTCTGCTTTCATGTATTTGGTAGTTGCAAAGGTACATGTTATAAAATTGGATTGAAATGATTAGTAGCTGTAAAGCACTTTGAAAAAATAAGCTATTATAAAATTTAAGAAGGGGGCTGCATTTTCACATTAACATCAATCCCTACAATCCGTTATGAACTACACTTTCAGTGAAAATAAATATATTCCTTTCTCGCCTCCTGTTTTTCCACTTCCTATCATACATTTATCCAGAATGTATTTGTTAAATAGATGCAGTATGTGTAAAAATGTACTGGGCTTGTGGGTAAGTCAAAATGTGTTTAAAGAAGAGTTAGGAAACTATACTTCTAGAGTATTTAATTTAATTAAGTATGATACAATATTATAAGTGGGTGTAATTATTCAAAGAATGGCACCCAAACTGAAAATTACCTTGTAATCAAGAAGACCCAGACCAAATGAATCATTGTAACAGGTATGAAATCGAACACTTCATTCTAGTCAATTACATTTTAGGGGGAAAATGAGAACTTTATTTCCATATCTCTAATCAGGAGGCAAGTTTTACGTAGCCTGTAGCTATGCGACCCTGAGAAATAATGCTATCAACAATAATTTTTGATAAGCTAGTGCTTTTGTAGCAATCAGCTTAGTGGAATTTGAAAATAGGTTTAAATGAAAGTTAAATAGAAATCAAAGGGAAAAATTCAGTCACTGTCCATTTGAATACAAAGTGCTAAAACCTGTTTGTTAAAGAATGTATTTGAAGAGTCTACTTTTACTTCTTTTTCAAATGTGGACAAGGTTATTCACACCACTTTATTCATAGATGGGCTATTCACAGAATGTTGTGAGAAAGTTAGGGGAACATTGCCAAAGTTCAAGTAAGTCTGTAGAATCAAAATAAAGATGGAAATTCTCAAATTTCCTTAGAAATTTCCATAGAGGCTAATCTGTGATAAAATTTTTGATTGACCAATTCTACCATTTACTCACTATGATGAGACACACACTTCTCAAAAGCAAGGAACAATGTGTTATCCAATGGGTATCACCACAGATAAATTTTCTGTGCCTTGTTTAAGAATCAAACTGCTGTATATTCAAGCAATGTAACAGTGGGCATACCCCTGAAAACAAGCTCAGTATGGAGGTTTCATAATTGCACCTGAGCAGATAATTAGGCAATTAGAGCTATTAAAAGTTGACAAAGCACCAAGCCAGGATGAATTATACCCCTGATTTCTAGGAGGAGAAGCAAGGGAAAATAAGATCCCCAGTGAATCTGTTCGATAGCCCAGTGAGGAAACGAGTTGAGCCCGGAGGGCAAAGACGGGAGTTTCCACTCCTCTACTCTCATCCTCAGGATTTAAGAAAGGATGAGGAGAGGATTGGCTGGAGATATGAAAATCTCACATCATTTGCACAGACTATATTGAATACATTAATAAAGTGAAATTAACTTTGCAAATATGTAATTAGATAAAAACATGAGATGAAAATAAAACAATAGGACTAATGATTTAATTTCTGAAAAGCAGCTGATGCCTTGGCTCACATCAGACATGCATCTGAAGCAAGCTAAGAAGCATAGCAAGAAAAACAGGTTATGAAGAAGATTTCATTTTAAGTGTGTGGAAATAAAACAGACTAAATTGAATTTTGCAAGAGAATAATACAAACTAGGTAAGGGGCAAAACTAGTAGCCCTTGGCTCCCTGATCTACTTGTTAAATTCACAATGATTGTATATGACTTAAAATTATTGCAGTCTCCCAAATTGACAAATGTAATTGCTGAGACTGATGAAAGAGAATATTGGGATGCTGCTTTGGATTCTGTTGGAAAGTACTTAGGAGTTGACAGATGGTGCGTACATTTGGAGGTTGAGAAGGGTAAGAAGGTAATGAGACTGGGGACCAAAAACAATTACAGTCTTAAGCTTCAAATGCAGCATAACTGTGGCTGTAGAGTAGGCAAAACAATTGAGTTTAATGTATTCATAATGTCTGTCAGAAGTGTGAGAGTCAAAACCTGGAGGTGTAGATAGAGTCTGAAAGCATAAGGCAAATGACTGCAGGACCTCTCTTATTCAGTCACTAGAAGATTCAGGCAACAAATATTTATTGATGAAAAATGAATAAAAGTGTGTCACTGATGACTTTGTAGACATGACATTCACAAACATCAGTGCATTTTGAACAAAAGGAAGTGGAAATCACTGACTATTGAACTCTACTTGAACATGATTACAGAAGATAATGAAATTGAAATAATTATACTAAAGGTTTGGGTGCTGGAATGAAGAATAAATTTAACCTGAATATAGATGGAAGAAGTCAGTTTTGAAGGGCTGTAAAGGAGGTATAAATAAGATTTATTGATTCATTGATATTGAGGAAATATCAAAGGGTATGGTAATCTCTAAGAACAGTATTTGGGGGCAATATTGACAGTGAGGAAATTCTAAGTAGAGGAGGGTGACATAATCCGATTTTGACTCATTACATTTCATTTGTTGGTAAGGCATTTATAGTAAGAAAACCATTCATCTCCAAGCTCCCTGAGAATGGAGAACACATCTAATCCATCTTTGCATCACCACAAGTACTTAGCCAAAGGCATGAGATACACTAGGTATTATAATTAAATAAATACAATGAAACAAATTATACGGAAGAATTTTTTTACCTTAAGGGAAAATCTCCTTCAATTTTATTTTGCCAGAGCAAAACTACTCCAACAATTTAATAAACAGGCTTTTCCATTGCTTTTTTCTCTAGGATCATGTTTATATCCTTCTTTATAATTTATCTTATTTAGTTACATCAAGTCACAATATTTCTGTTTTTCGACACCAAAATTTTCACCTGATTTTTACCTACTGGTTTGTATTGATTTGAATGCATTTCTCTATTGCTGGACATTTAGTTTTATTTTTCTAATTTTGGCTGTAATAAACAGTAAAACAATAAACATGATGTATAATCTTATATAAACATCTTTTTTCCCTTGTCAAATTTTAAGAATTTTTTTAAGATAAATTCTTAAAAATATCTCCCAACCTGTCACCCTTTTCTGACCTATATGATTTCTCAACCCAGCAGCCAGCCAAAGTAATCCCATAAAAAAGGCGAGATTGCGTCTGTCCTCTGAACAAAACTCTCCACTCATTCTTCATTTCACCCAGAGTAAAAGCCAAAATATTTACAGTGACACAGAAGGTCCAGCATAATCTTGGGTGAAGCATACACCCTCCTCAGAATTGTTGCCTGGAACACTTTCCCCTGTGATATTTACATGATTTACATCTTTATTTCCTTGATGTCTTTTCTCAGATGCCTGCTTATTTGAGAGGCCTTACGTGATCAGCAATATTCTCCTTACTCAGTTCTGTTTATCTTCATGCATTGCCTCCTAGGCATATTTTTATTATTTTTTTCTTGTCTGTCCTTCATAAGAATATGAGCTCTTCAAGGGCAGAAAATGTATCTGTTTTGTTTACTGTCATATCCCTGCACATGAAGCATAACCTAGCAGCACATGAATGAAAGAATGAACAAATGCAAGGAATGTAAGTTGGGATCAGCTCAGCAAGAATATTGGGTATCTCGTTAAGAATTTGTACAGATAGTACCTGCACACATCGAAGAGGTTTAAAGGTTTAGATTTTTTTAAATAGATAATAATATGTCCATTCACTTATTTATTAAACAATTATTTATTGAGTGCCAATATGTGCTAGGCCATGTGTTTGGCACAAGACACACCAAACTAAGAAGGACTGGCACAGTTCTTGCTGGGACTTGAAAACTTTCATTTTCACGAAGGAGAATTCAACTGTGGTTTCAGAAAGATCACTGGTGGGGAGAGGATATCCTGGGGATTTGAAGGACTGGATGTGGGGCACCAGTGCAGAGCATTTTGTAATGGGAGTCTGGTTTAGGGCAACAGCAACAAGTAAAAGGGAAAAGAAGAATATGAAGAGCCTTTCTTCTACTTAACACCAGTTACTAACCAAAGGTACTTATTGTGAGTAAACAAGCTCATTATCTTGAACATGCCGTAATGAAGAGTGTAGGGAAAAATACTGGCTCAGGCCCCTGACAGTTTAATTCAAGACTAGTTAGTAAAATTGTCAGGAACTTGTAGGTTTCCTAAACTCTGGCTGTAAGTAGATTAAACAACAGACTCATACTCTATTGGGTTTATGTGTCATCAACTAAGGAAAAGGGTGCGTCGCTTCTGAGCAGCTCTGGGCAGGTGGTAGAGATGATACTGCTCACTGCCAGGACGACTTGCCTAAAGCGTATGTTGACCCAGCTGAGGAACAAGATAACCCAAGTTTGAATTATCCATCCCAAAAGTCAACCTCTCAGGCTTGGATGGATTTCTTAATCTCCGTGAACTCTGATGTTTCTGTAATACATGCCTTACAGTCACCATACACAGCCCTCTCTATTCCCATTCTTCTGATTTTAATAAAGTGAGATTCTTGCCTAAGTATTCTTATTCTTTTGCCCATTTACTTATTCCTCCTCCTTATGGAGTACCTGAATGGGGGTTAAATTTCATTTCTGAATTAGATGTGTTTAATACATAAGACAGTATGTGGTAGAATCAGTCACTCACTTCCCTCTCTCCACACTGGACAACTGTGATGTTTGTACCAGTGCTGGGTGTGTCTGTGCTAATACTCTCAAATTAACCCTCAGGTGAGCTGTTTTAAAGCCCAGACCTGGAAGGTAGGAAGAACTAGTAGAATCGTTGGTTCTAATACTAAATCTATTCCTCAATATTAACTTTATCAGTAAAGGTGAGGTGAATTTAAAAAAATTATCTGCTTAATCCCTACTAACTCCTATGATTCACAAAGGGAAAAGAACTCACGACAAAAAAATCAAGAACTTATTTGTTGATGGTTTCAAACTTTAAAACCAGCCATCCTAATAAACAGCATTCCCTAGCCCTCCTGAACTGAGGTAGGAGTCAGGTTGTAAAGACTGGAGTCTTAGTAAAGAGCATCTCTCATATGCCTCATATATTTCTCTTATCCATACAAGCTCACATTCTTTCTATTGCCTCATAGACAGCTCCCTATTCTCCCTGTTTCACTCTTTAATACATCCTCTACACAACATGGAGGCCAGTGTTTTAACCAAGACTGTGCTGGGGTAGGAATTAAATGTCTATAAGAAGATAATGGCCGAGCTTGTAAGGAGGCCAATGAGTTCACCCAGGTTTTATAAATGTGTCTTTGGCCCAAATTATCAAAGTTCCAAGGGTAATAGAAATCTTAATAATATTGAAGTTGCATAATTGTTTTTGAGATGACTGAATGAATAAAAGAGATGAGACTCCCCTTTTGGCCTCAGTGGGGAATACAAGAGAAGAAGGAAGGGGAAAATATTAATGGGGCACTCATCTATGTAAGGCATTATATTTAGCACTTTATATAATTTAGATAATGTTATCTACACTACATATACCATGGTATTTTATTCCATTAATTTACTTAATCCTTGTCTCATTCCAAGTGAGATTTTGAACTGCCTTTTTACAAATGTACTCTGTAAGACAGGAAAAAAAATTAATTAAGGTAACAGTGAAAATAAAATAAATGATCTAAATAGAGTCATATTTTGGATAAGACTAATGCTAAATAATGCATAAAAAAGAATTCAGACAATTGTATAGTTGGGCTGGAAATCTGGCAATGAGCAGTTAAGCAATCAAACCAAAGTGTGGGCAAGTTTAGTTACATTACCTGGTTTCCATTAAAAGAGAAAAGTTAAAAAGAAACACCACAGCTTTTCCTGGCACTGAGAACAGAAAAAAATTTCCCCATGGATCCTATTAAGATGAGAAGGAATTTTTTTCTTCTGCAAGTCATATATTGTAATGGATTTGTGAAGGTAACAAAAGTTTGAATTAAGCTTTTATCCAACTTTGATCCTAAAAGATAGTTTCTCACTCTGTCATGTATTTGGTCAAATGCAGTGATCAGGCAGGAAGTAACACTAAATAAGTAAGTGTACTTCACAACCAAGTGCACTCTTCTAGTCGTTGCCTCAACCAAAAGCATCAATATATGATTCCACACTGCCCACATATTCCTGTTGAATACTAGTGCCATTCGTCTTTATATACCTTTAAAAATGTACACAGATATGATCAGAATGACATGGTTGTAATATGGCTAAAGCATGTTCTCTTTTCTGTAATCATTAGTTTTGAGACTACTGAGACCGTTCACCAGGTCCGTTCCCCTAAACTGTGGTTCTCTTACAACTTAGTAAGCACCCCAGGGAAGGGAAGAAGAAAGAAGAGTATGATCTCACAGTAATAATACCCTATCTTTGCCTCCAGTTTTTTCTCTGACCGTAAAAATAAACTCAGTTCCAATTATTATTCCTTTGTAAAGGAGAAAGGTTCAGGCAAAGTGATGCAATATAAAAGAGCTCTATGCAGTCAAAATGAAATGGTGAACAAAATAGTGACAAGAAGATGAGAAAGTCCAATTGCTGCAGAAGAAGAAAACGCTTGACTTTCTGGAAAGGCAGAATAGGAAATCCACAATTAAATTAAAAACCCTCACCTTTATAATGATGAGAGCTTTATCCTTTCATTAAACAAATTAAGCAGTGTATCTTATCTGCTTTCCCAGTAATGGTTCTGGTATTCTGATTTTCAGGGCTTTAAGTGTTAGGTAGTGGTTTTGTGATGTAAAATTACTGTAATTCCAGTTTCTTTTATTATCTGACACTGAATTATAAATTTTCTATTAATAATTATTAACTAAGCATTTAAAATATATCAAGAATAAGGGAGGAAATATCTATTTTCTTTATTTCCTTATGGTTTATAAAATGAGGTCTAGATGACCTTTATTTTTAGTAATACCAAATATAAATAATTCATGTTATCTACATTTTACCGTGATGATTTATTTTTTTAATTTTCTTGGTATATAAGCATTTCCCAGAAGATAGTTTATGTGACCAGCAATTAATGCACAATACAACTGAAGAGTTTAAATGATCTTCAAACAGTAAATGATGAGCTTGCATCAAGCACTTCAAAAAATATTAAAAGCTTCACTTTTTTCTTCAGGTACTCTAAATAATTGCCAAATGGACATATGTAACGATCTTGTCTATTCCTTAACATTTCTGTCATGTGCTCTGCATTGGCTGCCTCGGTTACTCACTCCTCAAGCCCACAGCAGCAGGGTTTCAGCCCCCAGCACTGTGGTACAACAGCTGTCTGCCAAGTCACACATCATTTCTGAATCACTGATTCCAACAGTCTCATCCTCCTTGAATGTATTTATTCATATAGTTTTAAATACCAAATATTGCAATGTATTTAAAATATGCCAGGCACTCTGTAATGTCCTGACTCTCTTAGATCACATCCTGAGGTTCAGTAACTTTCTTGATGTCTTTACTGGCCTTTCCCAGGGTTAACTGTCACTCACTGAGACCAAATGTGATCTTATAATGTATAGATCATAATATAATCCCCTAACAGTTTTTCTGTTGGATTTACATAATGTTTCAGGTAGGAGGAGTTTGGGGGCACTGTGCACTGGCTCATTTTATTGAAGCCAGCATAGACACATGAATGAAAATGTTTTTCTAGAGCAGCACTGTCCAAAAGACCTTTCTGCAATGATGAACATGTTCCATATCAGCTCTGCACAAGAGGGTAGCCACTAGCTACATGTAGTCATTGAGCACTTGAAATGGAGCTAGTATTATTAAGGAATTGCATTTTTTTCTTATTTATCATGTTTAAGGAATGCATTTTTAATTTAATTAATTCTAATATAAATAGCCACATGTGGCTAGTGGTTACATTACTGAACAGTGCCTTTGTAGAGCATGCCTTTCCTATATAATCTCTTCTGGACACATACTGAACTTTCATGTCTTCAGTACAAAACAAACATCTCTCAATCTCCACCGTCATCTGTATAATCCCCACTTCCTCACCTCCCATTTACTTCTTTTTTTTTTTTAACATCTTTATTGCAGTATAATTGCTTTACAATGGTGTGTCAGTTTCTGCTTTAAAACAAAGTGAATCAGTTATACATACACATATATCCCCATTTACTTCTTTGATCTGGCTTCTGCTCCTGCCAATTCACAGAAATCACAGAAATATATTGCCAAATTCATGATATATGACACTGGGTTATTTCTCTCTTTTGTCTTACCTTCTTTAGCTTCTGAGTCACCCTCATCCTGGGTTTCCCTTACTTCTCTGACCCATTGATTCATTCCTTCATGAATAATGTCTTTACTATGAGTGTCTGCTATGTGCTAGGATTTTGGGTGATGAGAAAAAGGACACTATCCCAGTTCACATATAGCTTATAGTCTGTGTTGTTCATTTTAAAAATCAGTGATGTTCAAACTCATTGGACCACAATGCAGAAATATGTTTTACTTTGTAACCAAGTATACATATATTAGTGTAAATATATTTATAACGAAAGTTTCAGGAAGAGATCTTTACTCAAATTATATGCAAAGCATATTAATATTTTCTGTACTATTTTTTAGTGCTGGTCGAGACCTATTCTACTGATTTCATGGCAGGCTCACAGTTTGAAAACCCAGCCCTAAATCCCAGCTCTCCCCAAACTCTGATGCTAGCCTTTGACGATCTCATGTAGAGCCAAGTACATGGTTCCAGCCCCTATTCACAAATACTGCTCCTTCCCTGGAATTCTGTCTCCACCCAGACTCCCCACAGATCACATCATGAGAATCAGCAGCCTTTCAGAACAATGGCCTATCTCAGGGTTGCCTCTTGTTCACTGGCTACAAATCTGATTTCATATCCTTTTTCCCAATCCTGTGCCTTCTCCTATATTTACTTTACTGGTGAATGGTTCTACCATCTACCCACTTAACCTAAGGAGAAACCTAGAAGATATTCTAAGTGCATTCCCTCTCATCCCTCTGCATCACATCAAATATCTTGGAGAGATTCTTCCTCTCCTTTCGTTGTCATTGCTGCAGCTTAGACCTTCCTGACCTCTATTATAGATAATGTACCTCAAGTTCTGTCCCTTGGAACTTTCAGTGACACTGGAAATTTCTGTATCTGTACTGTCCTATATGGTAGCCACTAACCATGTGTAGGAGCTCTTGAGAACTTGAAATGTGGCTAGTGCAACTGAAGAACTAAAAATTTAAGGTTAAATAGCCATATGTGGCTAGTGACTAATGTACTGAACAGCACAGGTCTATATGATCTCCCCAACACAAGTATACCCCCTGCTAGTCTCTGGAACAAACAAACAACCAACCAACCCCTGAAAAAATTTTTACTCTAATTCTTTGCCGTTAAATGCTACATTTGTGGCAAAAATGTAATTTTTCAATAATATTTAAGTTTTAAATATCTACAAAAATTGTCAGAAATCGAACAAGGTTTTAGGCATTTGTATGTTGTCTACAATATCCTTTTTAATATTAAAATGTGTTAAAATTTAAATGTCTTACTATATATTCTGATGTATTTGTATTCAAAATTAAGCAGATTTTGAAACTGATGATTTTGAAAATAACAGGAATATACAATTTAGTCAATTTTATTTCCTGCTTTATGTATATATACATTCAGAGGACTAAGTGATAACATTAAAGACAATTGTTTCTTCGTACTTGACTATTTTCCTTGACTATTTTCTACATTCGATTATTGTGTATACACTATAATCAGGGAAAGGGTATATATATATATATATATTTCATACATATGTATTTCTCCATGTATCCATGATAAAGGTCTTGGAAGTTTGACAATGCCCAGTAAACAGCAGCTACATCTCTGCCCAAGAGAAAAAGGCATTAAGAAATCAAAATATCACCTTTATTACTGATAAAGGTTAAGTTAGAGGGCATGCCATAACATGAGACCTAAATGAATCTGCTTAGATTCTATAGGAACAACCCACAAAAGGAAAATTTTAGTCTGCCATGCAGACAAACCTACCAAATTCACTACTCCACAGCTGATAAGTCTGGAAAGGAAAAATAGACTAAATCTCCCAACTAATATCCCAGTCATGGAATGCAGACCAAAGGTTATTGCTCACAAGGTAACTGACTCCCTCTCCTTTGAGGACCAGGTTATTGGAAATGTTAGAAAAAAATCCCCATTATGTAAAATGTGGATATATTCCCACCCTAACATCCCACCCTAACATACTCTAGCTTTTTCATCTATCTCATTGAGATTAATGATTAAGCCTATTTGCTCTCCAAATGCTACACGTTGTCTATTTGTGGCCAAATGCACAAAATTCTAATTACGCTAATCTCGCAATTTTGCTAACCCAGCAGTTACCAACAACCCTGAACAACCACAGTCCCTGGCCTCCCCGAGGCAGCTGCCTCTAAACAGCATCGAACAACCACTTCATGAGAGGGGAAGAGAAAAGGAGACTAATCCACACACGCCGTATGTCTCTTTTATGTTTAGCTATCAGATAATTGATTTCAACTCCATGGGAAAGCATAAAAGAAATCAGTCTGCCTGGAAATCTGAGGAATTATTTCCTTCAGCAATTTATAATACAGACTTATTTTTAAAATGAAATAATTTGTATGTATCAGTCAACTAGAGCAGTGGTCCCCAACCTTTTTGGCACCAGGGACTGGTTTCGTGGAAGACAATTTTTCCACTGATGTGGGAGGGGCGGGATGCTTCGGGCAGTAATGCGAGCGATGGGGAGCAGCAGATGCAGCTTCGCTTGCTCGCGTGCCTGCCACTCACCTCCGGCTGTGCAGCCCGGTTAGTAACAGGCTGCAGACCGGTACTGGTCCTAGGACCAGGGATTGGGGACCCCTGGACTACAGAAAGAATGAGATAAAGTAGAAGAAACAATGAGAACTGAGCATCAGAAGACCTGGTTTGGTCTAGGTCCAGCACCAAGATATTGGGCATTTTGTTAGTGATTTTGGCTCTCAGAGCCATAGTTTCTTCGCAAAACAAAAGGTTTGAATTCCAGAGAACTTCTGAGTACCTTTATAATTTTTCCAATACATCTATGCTTACATTCTCAAACATAGGATGAACTTCTCAGTAATAAGAATATTGCACAGCTCTTGCAACCTCAGCTACCAGAATTATTTCCTTTACACGTTAGAAACTCAATGTTTATTCTTTCTTCTTGATATTAAACAAGAATAAATTTGGCAAAATCTTAAGAAACAAAAATAGGCAAACTCTCATCAACCCTTCATTTCTTGATTCTGTGATATGCGACTGAAAATAGAAGAGTGGTGTGATTTGCACATAGAAAGGGAAATAAGATTCATCTGTCTCATCCTGGCTTTATCACATATTTGGCTTGACCTTTGATGACCTCTCTATGCACTTTTCTAATGATAGGAATGTGGACTGAAGTACACTTTGCCTAAATGAGTTTAATTTGCATTAAAAGAAAAAGATACGTATCAACATCTTTCTTCTGAACAACTACAACAATCTGCTTACCAAAACCCTACTGCCAAATTGACATTCCTAATAATAGCAAATATTTATAATAGTTAGTGCTTACCCCATCTCAGACATTGTTCTGAATTTTAAAAAATACGTTATCTCACTATTCTTCTCAAAATGCTTTAGTAGCTTTCGATAACCTTAAGGTATAGTCTGCCTTCATACTAAATATGAGTTATACATATGTATGTATAATAAGAAATAAGTTTGGATATAATACATGACTCTATTCCACTTCCACATGGGTTACCCTTGCCCTCCTCCCCTTGCTTACCTGCAACCTCCCACTCCAACACAGGGAAACCTGGCTCTCAGTACCTCCATCTATTTACTTAATTATACAATTATAATATTTCTAGGTGGTAGTTTCAGACTTTGTAGACATGCCTATAGGAAATAACTATCAACTACAGTCCAATATTTATGTACAGTTACTTTTACCTTTAGTCCTATAGACTCCACTCATTTCCCAAGTTACTTAGGTTAGTGCCTTGTCCCCAGTGTCCTTTAATGAGGCTGTTTACTACCTTTAAAATACAGTTAGACTGGTCACATTCTGTCTTCTATGCTGGATCCTCTGACTTCCTACATGATTTATTTTTAATTTGCATACAATATTCACTCTGTTGTAAAGAAAACAAATAGATTTTGACAAATTTAACATTACATGATCATACAGAGTGGTTTCATCAGCCTATAAAATTCTGCACTTGACCTATAAAACCCCCTACTCTGAATTCCTGGAAACCACTCTTTATACCTCTGTCTTTTCTAGAATGTCATATAAATTACCTCATACAGTGAGACATTTTAGACTTTTTTTAAACTAACCAATATACACTAAAGATTCATCAATGTCTTTCCATTATTTAATAACTCACTTCTTGCTAATGCTGAACAGTATTTGATGTTATGGCTGTGACAGAATTGTTTATCCGTTTACCTATTGAAGTACATCTTGGTTATTTCCAGTTTATGAAGCTTATGAATAAAGGTGCTATAAACATCTGTGTGAAGGTTTATGTTTAGATATAAATTTTCAAATCAATACCTAGGAGTACCATTGTGGAATGAAATAGTTAAGATCATGTTTAGGTTTGTAAGAAACTACCAAACTTCCTTCTAAAATGGCTGTTCCATTTTGCATTCTCATCAACAATAAATGAAAGTTCCTGTTGCTCTGCATCACCACTGAAAGTAAGTAATGTCAGTTTTATAGATTTAGTGAGGTTTTATCTTTTCGGATAAGGTGTCTGTTCAGATCTTTTGCCCAATTTTTAATTGTGTTATGTTCTTAGTTTAATAAATTTTTTATACACATTGGATAAAAGTTTTATCAGATATGTTTTAAAGTATTTTTCTCCTAGTACATGGCTTGTCTTTTATACTCTTAGTAGTATCTTTTGTAGACCAGAACTTTTCAAATTTTAATAAAGTCCAATTTACCAATTTTTTCTTCCATAAAAATTTTGCTTTTGATATTGTATCAAAAACTTATTACAAAATCCAAGGTCACATAGATTGTACTCCTGTGTTTTCTTCAAAAGTTTTATAGTTTTCCATTTTCCATTTAAGTTTATCACCCATTTTAAGTTAATATTTTTGCATATGTATCCAATTGTTCCAGCTCCATTTCTTGAAATGTTTTATAGATTATCTGCATACTACTGATTTCAAATTGAATTATGGCTAGTTTGTAAGTATAAATTATTTATTATTAAAATATAACTCAGGAAATATTGTAACTTGTTAAAAGGAAATTTGAACTTCTATATATCTTGTAGGATTATGTCACAATTTAAAAATTTCCAAATATTCTCCCTCAAAAACAGGTGGTAATTACCTTTTCTACATAAATATGTTTCTTGTGTAATTCAAGGTATATTTGGTCATTTATTCTTCAATGTACATTATTGCACAGATTAATCTTAGCATCTAAGCCTTCATGAAGGCATTTAATCATTATACATTATAATTTTACCTTTATTACTGTAAAGCTTTACCAGCATTCTTCATTCATCCAAAGGGTTTTCTTAAATTATAACTCAAATCTAATTCCTGATCTTCATGAATCTATGCTCCCTGTCATTCCCAAATTAGCACTGAATTCCAGTAGTTGAGTAGAACTGTGATCAACTGAAGCCATTTATTTTTAATGTGCAATTGTTTGTGGAGCTAATATTAATTGGACTCATTGGTTTCTCATTTAAAACAATTAAATCAGGAAAATAAAGCAGCTTGCAAATGATCACACTGAACTGCAGCGTAAAGAGCACTACCATTTCTTAATTGACTGAATATTAGTAAAATTACTTGAGAAAATAAAATTAGTTAAGCTGTCCCAGATGTTCCTGGACACTCCTCTGGTTTTCATAGAATATCAAGATTTTAAAATGTTTGAAAATAAGAAACAAATCAGAATAAGAAATGAAAACTTTTCATTCATGAGATCCTTAAGACATAATTGGGAGTGACTAGAATCAGTTTTAATACTCGATAGAGAGTGCCTGTGAATATTTATTTCTAGGATTTTATGAATATTTCTGATGCACCTTTTGGAGCATTCAAAGGTCAGAGTGTTGTTGAATAACACCCTCTTTGACCAAAGCCTCTAGTAAGAAATACCACATGGAAATGATTTCCTACAATTTAACAAAGAGAAAAAAATGTCTTTCTTCACCAAAGAATAATATGGAGCTGAGTGAAAATTATGTTACTGGGTTGACTGATGAAAGTAAACATGTTAAGTCCTAAGGGAAAGTGATAGTGAGTTAAATCAATAAAGTACATAACCTTGCCTAAAAGCAAAATGAAATAAGTTTTTTGTTTGATTTTTATATAAGTACGAGCCACTTTCCATATAGTGTTTAGCATTATCAAGTTATAAATTTATATAAAATATATTCATGAGGCAATGTTGTTTTTCACATAAAAAGTTTTCCCCATGATAGGATTAGAGATGCTAGTATACATTCATTAATTTGCTTTTTTCTAAAAATACTGACTGCCTTTTATTTGCCATGCTCTGTCCTCTGTCTTGAGTGTATAATATTGGGCAAAATAAGCAAAAAATAGTATTTGCTTTTCCCTCCAGCTTTATTGAGGTATAACTGACATATAACATTGTATAAGCTTAAGGTATACAACTTAATGCTTTGATTATGTATATACTATGAAATGATTACCACAATAAAGTTAGTTAACACATCTATCACCTCACATCATTACAATTTTTTTGTGGTGAGAACTCTTAAAATCTACTTTCTTAGCTACTTTCAAATATATAATACAGTATTGTTAACTTAGTATCTGCTTTTATGGTGCTCATAGTTTTGAGTGGAACAAATCTGGTGAGACAGAAAAAGAAGAAAACATTGGTCAGTTTTTGGGTAAGCACCTTCTCATTAATTGCAACTTTGTCTTAAAGAATTATCTTGAGCACTCTGAAAACAGATTCACAAATACCACTATAGCTAGTCATTCAAATCTTAGTAAAAGTTATGAGAAAGGAATTTGCAGAAAATTGCTAGAGAAGTATAGTGAGTGTGTCCGGTCATATGGATGGACAAGGCACATTATCAGGTGCTGACCTTCCAGGGAAGGGAAGGTAGTTACACAGTGAGGAGTACTGAGGGGTAGATAACTCCCAGTATAATTCAATTATTCCTCAACTGTTTTGCTCAGAGATGTCCCTGCATATCTATGACATAAATATTCAAACCTAAGTGTTTTTCATAACAAAATGGTAACTGTGAATTGCATATTACATTTAACTATTGAAATAATAAGTTAATATCTTTTTGTCTCTTACTGTTGGGAAAGATTTAATTTGGTTATTAATTTAGTGAGGTATCCAAAAGTGCGGAGATATAAGTTCTTAAAATATTAATAATATAACTTTGATCATTTGACTTAGTCGAAGCTAAATGTCCCTGGGCCCTGATGGGGATTCTGGTTAGATTCTCATAGTGAATACTTAGAAAAGGCAGACAAAAAAGGAACAAATTGGAAGTCATAGGGAGGATTAGTAATACATGTGTGGGGAAGACATCAGGGTTCAGAGGGGTTGAAATGGTGAGGGCAGAGGAAGTGTAGTGGTCCTAAGGAACATTTTCTACGTTCTGGAGGATACAGAAACAGTATAGGTCATGGAGGGAAGGAAGTAGAGACTCTCATGGAATGCAAACTTCTTGTATAAAGTTGAGGTGTGCTTGGAACAATTGTTCTTTTAACCGTGTGCCTGGCTGATAACAAAGTGAGACCGTCAGTCTTTATACTTAAGAGTGTGTGAAATTAAGAGCATTGTGAAAGACAGGTGAGCAATATGAGGTTGCAGTGCTGAGATATACTGAGCTTCAGGAAAGGGTTGTGTGGTCTTTTCCTGAGTAGACTCCTGTGTGGTTTCCACATCTCCCTATTGTAAAAGTTCAGTGAATGAACAATAAAACTGAATGAGCAGAGTATACAAGAAAAAGAAAAGTAGAATATATATTTAAGTTCTGGAAGATGCAAAGTAGATGACACCATGGACTTAGACTTACAAAATAACAGGATGTTCTAATATTCTCAATATTCACATAACTAATGGTAGAAATATGAGTGGCTGGAGTGACCTAACTTGGGGTACAGAGTAGGTTATAGGAAATCATTGGTTGTGCAACCAAGAATCCAGTCAGGTTTGAGAAACTGGAAGTCTCCATCTCCCTGTGGTGTGTGTTTGTTCTTGATCTCTGATAAGCTGTGAGGACAGGACTTGAGGAGTTGCAGTTTCCGTGAGCCCGCGAGGTCCAGAGCTTGTTGGGATTTGGGGTTCAAAACTGATCTTCAAATGACTTCCTACCCCTAGCTTCTACTCTGCTTCTCTCTCACTATATCACTGACATAAATATACATGCCACACAATTTCAAATTGGGACAACCACGCAAATGAGCTTTTACTTCCACATACATAATGGGAAAAATACCTCTGGTGTTATCTATAGCAAATGAAAATGTTTTCATTCATTGCCTATATAGTGCCAATGCATGTAACTTAGACCAAGAATTTTTCCAGTTTCATTGGGTCACTGACTTAGTTGATACTAAATTGGGAAGCCAAACAAACCATACAATTGTTAACACAATACCATTTTGATGTACTGTTGGTCTGTAAGGTGGATACTGATGCATCACATGTGTAAAGACTGCATTGGTCATGTTGAATGAGTTCTTAATTTTATTTTTCATTTCCCTTAAGGTAACTATTAATTATATTTATTTATTTCCACTAAAAATGGAAATACAACATTTTGAACTAGTAAAATTGTCTTGAATATCTGGACATATCTTTGAAAACTGCAAAATATTTTTAGTTTTGTCATTCCTTTCAAATAATTCTCTATTATTATTATTATACTTTACTTTGGATGGCCTTGATTCTCTGAATAAAACCTTTCTTTGTGAAGCAAATGATTCAATTAGCCTTCTTAAATGATTATTTTTAGGTTTACTTTTAAAATAGTTGGACTACATTCTTTACCTAGTTATTGACTTATGAACTGATTTAATGTCTATGAGTGCCAAGTAAAATTTTGTTTTCAAGCTGAATATAACCAAAGTGCACACATCTTTTGCGTTTTATGAAATCTGAACATTTTCCATTTTCCCTTTTAATTAAAATCTTATTTCACTTCTCTTATTTTCCCTATTTTTCTCTGAGTAGTTGAAACAAGTGTAAACCAGAAATTTCAAAAGAACAGGAACACTTGGCTGTATTTCTGGCTGATCAAGAAGCAGAAAATGCAGGAAATCTAACGAGAAAGCTTATTATTATGATTTGCACAGCTCAGCTTTTGCATAATCAAGCATGTCAATGCACTCACACATTTGCAAATGTTGCTTAGCACCACACATCTGAATCTTTTTAATGCTTCTCCATTACCATTGCTTTTGCTGCCCCACTCAGGAAGTGGTCATCCATGACCCCAATTTTCAAAATGGGCCAGCTAAAAACAAAGACTGGATGTGTTTCCTAATCCTATCAAACCTTTTTTTTTTTTAAGCAGAATGAAAACAGGTGGTGTTCTCAATTTTTAAAGGAGCCAAATTATGAACTGTAAGCTGAATATGGCTGTGATTATCCAGGTACAATTGCTCACATGAAAGTTGGTAGAATTGTAGAAGAAGCTATGCAATATTCAGGTCATCTTTGTTAGCAGCTGTGGTGCGTTTGATCTCTTAATATCATGCAGTACTTCAGTTAATGTTATAGGAACATATGTTGCTATTTGTCAATATAATAGTGTAATACATATGTATGAAGTTGGGTGTCATGCCAAGAAAACTGCATCTACATCCTCCCAAAAGAATTGATATGAGTAGTAAATACCCCTCACTCCCTTTCTCACCTTTCCCTCATCCCTACACTTAGGACTCATATTAAAACATAGTGAAATGGTGAGGCATCATAAGACTGTTCACCATCATAGTCTGGTGATACTTTAAAATTCTGGTCCAATAAATAAAAATAACTTTATGGCAATCCATTTTATAGCTATTTGTTATTATTATTATAGTTATTTTACTGTATTTGTGATTACTAAATGAATGATTAGATATTGATTCTGAACAAGAGAGAGATGAATTTCAAAATCAGATTTTTCATGTTATTATGTATAACAGTGAAATAAAGTTTGAGCATCAGTGATTAGTGTTTCCTAAAATACTTCATGAATAAGAAAGAAAACCATAGATGATGGTAAAATTCAGTGGATTTGTAGGTGATTGAAGAATCCCTTAAAAAGGTTGCTGTGTCATGGATTCCTGACAACCTGTAAAGGCAACAGGTGGTGAGGTGACATGGGAGCAAGGATCATAATTAATATTCAGAAGAGGACATTGAGGCCTTTTTCATCAAATGTATACATGGCATAAAAGCCTTGAGAGCTAACCAGTATTTGAAAGAACAAAGTCAGAATACTAAATGCTGTCAACAAAATGGGAAGATAAGTAACATATAATAAGATGGAATTTTAAAACATTAAATGGAAAGGATTGTCCTTATTCTGAAAAAAAATATTTTTGCAAAAATAACATAACATATGGAAGATGAGGCATAGCAAAAACATGTGCTAGGGATTTTAACTGGAGGAAAGATTAATATGAAACAACTGCAGGATAAATAAAAACCCTCAGAACATTTTGAATACATCAACCTTTGAACAGACCTTTATGTGTTCCAAGAGAGACTTTAATGTGACTTCCCGCAAGCTTATATTTTCAGGTCTAATTTTGAAATTGGATTAGTATATTAGAATTTTAAATCCTTTCAGTATCGTGATAGAAAAATCAAAGCTTGCTGACCATCTACCTCTTAAGATATAATCAAGACCTGTACTCAATATCTTAGGTACGATCTACTCCAGGTAGATAAGAAAAATCATCTTATACATTCTGGACACTAAATTCATGCATACAATTATTTTTAAATATTTATTTAGACTCAATAATGGGCCAGTAGCCACACAAAGCACAAATATTAGTTTCTCTCTGAAGGAAATATCTAAAAATATTAGGAAGGCTATCTTCATAAATAAATTTTTCACTGAATTATTTATTTTAGGAAAAGTAAAAATAATATTAGAGGACAAAAACTGAAGGATAGGTAAATAATATTCTATATATATATATGGCAGGATACTGTCAAAGAATAATATTTCTAAGGACTTTATAATAACATGAATTTGCTCATGTCAACATGTTAAAAAACAGTAAATGAAGATATATATGTGAACACAGTCATGTGCAGGGTTATAAAAACATCATACCAAAATGGATTAAAGTATATCTAAGTGAACACATTTAATACTAATTAGAAATATGGCTGTTGAAAAATATGGGCAAATCACATGAGAGAACAATTCACAATCATAGAAAGTTACCTGCTAAACAAAATGTAAAAATAGCTTAACTTGTTCAAAGGAATCAAATAAACCTAACTGAAAACGCTAATGCCATTTTAGTTACCTTAATAAGTTTAAGAGAAAGTATACAATAACATGATGAGATCAAAATTGCAACAACCAGGACTTCCCTGGTGGCGCAGTGGTTGAGAGTCCGCCTGCCGATGCAGGGGACACGGGTTCGTGCCCCGGTCCAGGAAGATCCCACATGCCGCGGACCAGCTGGGCCCGTGAGCCATGGCCGCTGAGCCTGCGCGTCCGGAGCCTGTGCTCCGCAACGGAAGAGGCCACAGCAGTGAGAGGCCCGCATACCGCAAAAAAAAAAAAAAAAAAAATTGCAACAACCAAGAAAAGATATGTATTCACAACTCTAACAATGTACTGTTAAAATATTTATCAAAAACTATAAATTCACATATTTTGACCCTATTCCTCTTAAATTTTAATCCTGACTATGAAAAGCTTTCTTATGCAAAAACACAAGCAGACTAGAAACTCTAACTGTGTAAATGATCCTTGAAATGTTACATGAAACTTCTGAGGGCAGTCAATGCACCTAATAATAAAGGAATGCTTAATTATGGTTGTTCTCACAATGGAATATCATGCTGTTATAAAATAATTTATGAATTTTGAAAAACAGCATATAGATATGATATACTGTCAAATGAAAGTCAGGTTACAAATTGTAAATACATTAATATTTAAAGCTACATAAAATGTATAGGCATATGTAAAAAGATTAAAGGGAACTCTCAAACTGACAATAATTTTGTTAGCATGGTTGAAAGGTGGGATGATTTCCATATTGAATTATTTTAAAATGTATTTTAAAAATAAAATCATACTTAAAGCCAAGAAGAACGTCTGCAACATATGTGTGTGATATATATACATATATATACATACCTGACACTAAAGCAAATCATAGATGGCTTACTATAGAAATAAGTAAAGAGGAACTTCCCTGGCAGTCCAGTGGTTAAGACTGCCTTCCAATGCAGGGGGTGCAGGTTCAATCCCTGTTCGGGGAGCTAAGATCCCACATGCCTCAGGGCCAAAATACCAAAACATAAAACAGAAGCAATAATATAACAAATTCAATAAAGACTTTAAAAAGGGTCCACATCAAAAAATCTTTAAAAAAATAAAGTTGGGGAAATAAATGAAGAAGATCTTTGTAAAATATTGATATTTAAGGAATAGGCAAAAGATGAGGACTCACATTAACCTGATTAAAATGACAAAGCGGGCTGAAAAAGACTAAGTTGGCTGCATCTCCAACAAAGTGAAAAAGGTTTAGTTCTTCAGGAAGGCTGGTGATGTACTTGCTAAGGTAGTTTCCTCTCCTACCTAATTATGCTTGAGTACAAACAACAAACCTTCACTAGTATGAAGTAACCAGAGTATTCCACCTGCAGGAACCTGTACTAAATGATGTGCTTATTTGCAAGTTAACAGTAGCAAACCTAAGTTAAAGCTGTCAGTTTGGGATTGGCTTAAAGGAGGCTGTGTCCAGGATAAAACTCTCTTTACAAAAGCTGTCTGCTCTGATTCCATCTCTAGAAACTGGCAAAGCTACTCCAGCAGGTGGGGAAATAGGCTGGGTGACACAATATGACTGAAAGTAGCGAGCACTCCTACTCCACTCAGGCAAAAGCAGAGGTGGAGTGTCTCTCCTTCTCTTCCTGAGTCCGACTGTGTATGTCTACATGGTGGTCTCCTTGCTGCCCCCAAACACCCATCATCTTCTCCTCCAGGTAATGCTCTACTGCCAATCCCTATCCCTTCGTCACTATCCCAAATCCCAAGAATCTCACTTAGCCAAAACTAACGAAATGACAAGGAAGCCCGGCTCCTCTTGTTGGCACAAGTCAGAGAGTATAGCAGAGGTGTGTAATTGAAGGCTGTAAATGGGGGATGCGTTTTTACTTGACCACTGACTCTAATACTGTGTTTTTCCAGAAAATCTCAAGTAAAGTACTTCACCATACTGGCCCAAATTCTAGGCTAAACATGGAGTCTTGAATGTTACTACAATGCCTATTCACTTATTCAATGATTTTTTACTGAACACCTAGAACCTGGCAGAGGAAAGATTGAGATGAATATGATTTCCTCAAGGTGTTTAACATTTAACAGATGAAATTTAAAAAGCATGTGAATAATATGAATATACTTACAATATTTTGGTATGGGTTAATAATGTTACACATATAAAATTATACCACCAGTAAGATGGAATCTTAGCTATGAGTAAGGGGTTATGGTAGACAGATGCCAGAGAATAAGGGAAGTGTCTTTAGTACAGAGTCTAGAAATACTGGCAGAAATTCTCCTGGAGAATTACTAAATCATTCCAGACAGAAGAAAAAGCATGGATGAAATAGAGACACATGAAAGGATCAACCATTTTAGAGAAAGTTCCCGTGCTTCCTTGTGACTAGAGAAAAGGGTATATGGCAAAGAGTGCTGGGAATGAAACCTTTAACAGAGCTAATTGGGAAGCTGCTTTGGAGTATATGTGGAATTAGAGTTTCTTGAGGCCGTGAAAATAATCCAAGTGAAAGATGTTAAGATACAAAAAGGAGTGTGGGAATGAGAAGAGGATTGAATGTAAAAGCTCATAGAATACGAGAGATATTTTAGATCTGGAATTCATAGAACTTTAAGGTGGGAGCTCCCTAAAGCAAAATTGTTCCTTTAGCTGAGATGGTTCAAGAATATCTTTCTTAAAATGTAGGCATCTAGCTGTAGCTAACATATTATTTTATGCTGGTTTCCCACAAAAGCAGACCTTGTTATGGGTACAAGTAGTTTACTAGGCAGATCTCAAGAATCACTAGTAGAGCAGGAATATGAGACAAAGAAGGAAAATAAGTCAATACAGGTGCATATGTAAACAGGTTACCACTGTGAGTTACTGAAGCTCAATCCCACTGGGAAATGTTTCCAGGTTATTCCACCCAAAGTGTGATTCCCATTCATCAACTCCATCCATCACCTGGTTGTATACTACTCATGGGGGCATTAAATTGTTTGCACTCTGCCTTGACCCTTGCCCACAGACTGAGAATATTTTTATAGCCAAAGAATATGCCTCTAGACAGAGTCACAGGTGTTTGCAGTAAGAAGCTGTGAGAGCTGTGAGCACCAAAGAGATTTGGGTGCGAACTCAAAGCATCTGCTAAACACATTAAACCACTATTTCTCAACTGAGAGAATTCTGTAGAATTCTGTATGAATTTCTACAATAAACTTTAATGTTTTAAAACTTTTTTTTATTATCTACTTAAACATAGCTTCAGCATATTCTGAATCTGGCTAATACCTTTGAACTTTGCTTCCTGATAGTTTCAGTAACTAAGTGATAAATCATACAAAGAAGTATAAATTTTTAAAAAATAAATAAGAAAAAAGTCATGACATTGTATGAATGGAGGTTTCAGAGAAATTTTAGTAGAGAAAAGTTGGAGATTTTATTCAGATGGCCCAAGCTAATAAACACATACTGTTATGGGTTGAATTGTGCCCAACACTCAACAAATTCATTTGTTGAGTTCTAACTCCCAGTACCTCAGAATGTGACCTTATTTGGAAATAGTCAATGAAGACGGAATTAATTAAGATGAAGTCATTAGGATGGGTCCTAATTCAATATAACTAATATTTTTATAAAAAGGGGAAATTTGGACAAAGAGACACATGTACACTATGGGAAGATGAAGGCAGAGAACTGAAACCCAAGGAATGCCAGAGATTGCCAGCAAACCAGCAGAAGATATTTCTTCTGGAGGACGGAGGCACGAAACAGATTTTTTTTCAAAACTCTCAGAAGGAACGAACCCTATCAACACATTTATCTTGGACTCTGGGCTCCAGAACTATGAGGTAATAAATTTCTATTGTTTAAACCACCCAGTTTTTGACTCTGTTTTGGAGGCACTAGCAAAATAACACACATACCAAAGTAAAATAAAACCTGTGTCTCAGTAGGCAATAACAAATATCATGATCATAGTGAGACTAGAACACTCAATCATTGTTCATCCCATTAAGTTAATGTTTTTATTTTTATTGGTTTTGTAGTTTTATTTACTATTTTTTAATTATTTTTATTATTATGGTATATAACAGCTATAAGCATAAGGAATTTGTTATAATTTCAATAAAGTTAACATTTTCATAAAAATAACTTGATAGTTACTACCTGAGAATATTTTTAATGGGTTCCATGAAAACATATCTTGAGAAATCCTGCTGTAAACTTTTGGCATTTTTTTATTAGTATGGTATGACTGATATGATGGTTAATTTTATGTGTCAACTTGACTGGATTAAGGGATATCCAAATAGCTGGTAAAACATTATTTCTAGGTGTGCCTGTGAGGATGTCTCCAGAAGAGATTAATATTTTAATCAGTAGATTGAGTAAAGAAAATTGCCCCCGCCAATGTGGGTAGGCATCATCCAATTCCTTGAGGGCCTGAATAGGATGAAAAGGTGAAGGAAGAATAAATTAGCTCTCTCTGAGCTGAGACATGACATCCACCTTCTCCTGCCCTAGGACATCAATGCTTCTGGTTATCAGATGGGGACTTACACCATTGGCCCTTGATTCTCTTCCAGTTTCTCATCTTTACAGTTTTTTCTTTTGGGGGGGGGTATCTTTTTTTTTGGTCTCCAAAAAACTTTATCCATTAATATAAAAATATGCGGAACCTGTAAACTTTCAGGCTAACATCTTTCATTTTGGACATCTGAAATGAATTGAGATCACTATTCTAAGACCTAAGTTCCATGACAAGTCCAGCTTCACAAAAGTGCCTATAATTTTATATGTTAACTTGGCTGGGCCATAGTTCCCCAGATATTTGGTCAAACATTTATTCCTGATGTTTCTGTGAATGGTTTTTGGATGAGATTAACATTTAAATTGGTGGACTTTGAGTAAACCAGATTACTCTCTATAGTGTGCGTGTGGGGGGGTGGGGGGTGGGAGGCTCATCCAATCATTTGAAGGCCCTTAATAAACAAAGACTGACCTACCTGGAAAAAGAAGAAATTCTGCCAGCAAATGGCCCTCAGACTTGAACTGCAAACTTGCTTTCTCCCTCCATCTCCAGACCTCCAACTACCTTGCAGATTTTGGACTTGCGAGGTTCCATAATTACATGAGACAATTCTTTAAAATCAGTAAATCAATCTCTCTCTCTCCCTCCCATCACCCCTGCCTCTACATATACATGCTATTGGTTCTGTTTCTCTGGAGAATCCTCACTATTTCTGAGTACCTGTCCTTAAATAAATTACCTGGACTAATATGGGTGCAAATGGTATCATTAGTCTACCTTGAGTCAGGTAGCCATCTTTGAGCCAATCAATGGTGGGAGAAGACTGGAATATGCAAAGTATGGCAAGTTCCTATATGAGCATTTGATCATACAGTTAGAGCAAGAAAGAAAAAAGTTATTTTACTGAAGAACAAAGTTTGGAGAGCTGTATGAAGAACATCTCACACATATAAATATGTTTGCTGAATCAGCCACCAAAAATAGCACAGTTTAAGATAAAAGACATGTAAAACTAAGGTCCAGGTGTGGTATTTTTTTCAAATAAAAAATATAAAAGAGTTTAATTAATTCCATCTGGAAAAAAGTACCATGTGACTAAACTTAATTAAACCGGTGAATTTCAAAGTATGCAACTGACTGGCCTCACACATCTGCTATTTTTCTAAAAATGACATTTGTAGAGTATCTTAAAAGTGCTTTGGACCTAATTTGTTTTCACTATTGAATTCAATCTATATTTTACATGTTAAATTACAGATTACGTAATATATTATGTAAAATACACAATTCATCTGATTTCTTAATTAAACTGAATTTAATCTAAACAAAATACGTATGGAAATCTTAAAGTCAAATAAATATTGAAATATGCTATAGTATTTCATGCCATAACATTTTATGGCCACATAATTAAGATTTATAATGTGCAGTAAATATTTACAGCCTGAAAATAGAATCAAAAGAATGTCCAGATATGAGAGAGACTCATGTATTTCTCCCATGATTCCATTACAAGCACTTTCGCACAGATTTTAGTCACACAGTGGTTGGGTATATGAGTTTGTGGTCAATTCTGGACAAAGGATAGATGAAATTGGAAGGCTGAGGACTGCTAATTTCTATTTTACAGTCTTTCCTAATAATAGCAATCAACAGGAGAGTGGAAGTCTTTCATTTCTGACTCTTTCGGGCAATAAGAGGCTCCCCCTTCTTTCATTCAGACCCTAATATAAGGTACTACTACTCTGACAGAAATTTACCAGTAGATCCATTTTATGAAGAATACAGTAATTGTCCAGTAAGTGAATTCATGTCCATAGAGAATTGAGAGGGAGCTAGCTGGCCTTGAAAGCCAGACAACATACATCTGTTGCTAACTCTGTCACCCATTAACTGTCACTGAGGAAACATGTGAATTCTCTGGACATTAGTTTCCTCAACTGGATATTGTGGGGAATAGAAGGAAGTCTCCATCCTTCAATTAAATGAAATAAATTTTGATTCTACTACACATAACTGTTCTAAGGAAAATATCAACAAATAGGGCAGTAGAACAAATACATTTTGATTCTACTACATATAACTGTTTTAAGGAAAATATCAACAAATAGGGCAGTAGATGTGTCAATTGTTCACAGAACAACCATTTTCACTTTTTCAAGCACATCTCATGTCTTTTTGCTCTGTCAACAAGACTTTCTTTGGGAACTGAAACTGAGTCTCAATACATCCATTTCAAAAATCTGCAGATACTTTGGAATTTCTGTGCATAATGAGATATTTTTCAGAAAAAAAATACCTTAGCTGTGTGTGTAATATCAAACTTGCAGATTGAATATTTTAATGTTATATTTTTGGTCACTGAATCAAAATCTTTCTCAACTGAATACTTAATCACTATAACATATCCCTGGAACTTATTTCAAATCTATGGCTTTAAGTTACTTTCAAAATACCATGAGTATTTTTAAAACTAGCAGTGAATACTCCCCATTCCATAAAATGTAACCTTAAACCAACATTCAGGTTTGCACTGTGTTCTCATACTTCCTATTTTTCCATATCATTTGTCTTGTTTCCATTCTTTCTGATTTAGTATCCAGTTTACTTAAGCAATTATTATCATTTCAGCTGCTGAGTGCTACAGGATATATTGCCTTAATATTGTTGTTGCATCCCAGCCGTTATTCCTGGTGCCTACAACAAATGATCCTTCAAGTAACACTGCAGAACAAGAGTAGTAGGTACAAATGCACTGCTTCCAGGAACATTCAATCTCCATATCGAGACCCCAGGGACATTGGATAATTGTTATGACAACAGAACATGAGTAGTTTCATTTGTTTGTTGGTTGATTTGTTTTAAATGTATTTGTTCATTGGTTCTTTAATTCATTTGCCTTTAAGTTATTGGCTTTTACTGTGTATTTTATTTTGTTGGGGAGTAATTATGAGGGAGAGGCAGGTCTCATTTTTAACAAAATAAATTTTTAAGCAGCCATTGTGGAATGTAGGTACTCTCACAAAAATTATGTTTTTGCAAATTGTTTTATACAGGATCAAATGTTATTTTGCTGTTTTATAGACAACATTGCAATATAACTATCACACACTTGCTTGCTTATGCCAATTCTGCTTGTTCCCTGTGATTTTTCTACTACTCTCTTTCTCCTTTTTTTTAAAAAAAATTTCCTTTATCTGTCTGGCTACTCTTCTATTTTGTTGTTATTGCTGTTACTTATTTGATTGGTTTGTTTTGTTTAGCTATTATTATTATTATTTGTTGATTAAATTATTATTTGTTGATTATTTGTTGATTAAATTATTATTTGTTGATTAAGTCATAATAGATATCACATTCAGAGCCTAGTAAGAATTCTTGGCTCAGACAATTTGGGATAATAGAGAAGACTTCCATGAGACTCGGAATGCAGGAGAGAGCTTTTAAACATGCTTAGTTTTGAAAAAACAATAATATATGGTCAGGTATAGTGCATTTGGTATCCCAAAAACGTACAGTGAAATGCAGTTTGGGATATAAGAAATTTATTTTAATCAACATCTGTGGAAAAATAAGGTGGGATAAAAAGTAAGAAGAATAATTCAACTATGATATAGGTCCAACGAAACCTCACCCAAAACAATGGAAAGGTCTGAAAGGAATATTGCCTTTCAGAGTGTTCTGTATCTGGTTGAAATGCCCAGATATTTATACTCCACCTCACTCATCAACCAGATCCATACCACCCCAAGGAGAGCATAACCTTATACAAGGCAGCTCTCTGAAACTTAGGCCAACTCTGAACTAGAGGCTTTCTTGTTCTTTTTCTTTTTTGGCCGTGCTGTGCAGTACGCAGTATCTTAGTTCCCCGACCAGGGATGATAGAACCTGTGCCCCCTGCGTTGGGAGCGCAGTGTTAACCACTGGATCACCAGGAAAGTCCATCTAGAGGCTTTCTGATGACAGTATTCCCACAAATGGAAATAAATACTCCTTACACAGGTATCAGGGTGGAACCTCACTGTGTCTACAACATCAGAGAAGACTAATTTGGAATATCATAGACAGATGTTACCATGATATATATATTCTCTGGCTCAGACCCAGGATATTTTTCAAAGTTTCACGAAGGAAGAAGCTATGAAACAAAATGAAAATTAACTTTGAGGACCTAGAATAAATTGTAATGTTTCCAAGGTCAGAATATCCCAGTAGACTCAAGTATTTCTAGAAAAGAAAAAAACTGAACTTTAACAGAAACAGCACATTAACAATAGTACATTAACTACATTGGTAGGAAAAATACTTATCCATGCAATAAGAATTTATGCATGCATATTTTATGTTGGAGGCGATGCTGATGATGGAGGGGGTGGAAAAAGCATAGTAAGTTTCAATCGCAGATATAATTATCAAAATTTCAGAAGCTCTCACATAAAAGCTTATCTTTTATCCATATTAGGATGGAGGATCATGACAAGCTTTTTGAACTCATTTAGGATCCCACATTTGTTCTTCTATATTTTTCAAGTCCACTATGTTAAGCCAATAGCTAGGGAAGGAAAGGATGGTAAGCAGGAAGTTTCTAAAGACCAGGTCTAATAAAAAGAAATGAAACAGAGTTATTTGTAGTGAGGTGGATGGACCTAGAGTCTATCATACACAGTGAATTAAGTCAAAGAGAAAAACAAATACTGTATGCTAACACATATATATGGAATCTAAAAAAAAATTGGTTCTGAAGAACCTAGGGGCAGGACAGGAATAAAGACACAGACATAGAGAATGGAGTTGAGGACATGGGGAGGGGGAAGGGTAAGCTGGGACGAAGTGAGAGAGTGGCATGGACATATATACACTACCAAATGTAAAATAGCTAGTGGGAAGCAGCCATATAGCACAGGGAGATCAGCTCAGTGCTTTGTGACCACCTAGAGAGGTGGGATAGGAAGGGTGGGAGGGAGACGAAAGAGGGAAGAGATATGGGGATATATGTACATGTATAGCTGATTCACTTTGTTATAAAGCAGAAACTAAGACACCATTGTAAAGCAATTATACTCGAATAAAGATAGGAAGAAAGGAAGAAAGGAAGAAAAGAAAGAAAAGAAAGGAAAGAAAGGAAAGAAAGGAAGGAAGGAAGGACGGAAGGAAGGAAGGAAGGAAGGAAGGAAGGAAGGAAGGAAGGAAGGAAGGAAGGAAGGAAGGAAGACCAGGTCTAGAAGCAGTGCTTATCATTTTACTCACATTCATGGACCATAACTCAGCCACAGATTACACTGAACTGCAATGGAGACTGTAAAATGAAGCCTGGCAGGGCTCCAAGAAAGATAGGACAAGTTGGACATTGGTGAACATTCATAACCTCTGCAGATGAGTGAGAACATTCATAACCTCTGAGATGAGTGAGCACATAGGGAAGAACTCAAAAGAGAAATACTCTTGGTAAGGTAATTATACTGACTTAAGAGTTCAAAGCAAGTAGAAGTGTGATTGTCACTCATGCCACCTGAGAAAGTCTGTAGACAGAAGAACTACCAAATAAGAAAAATAGGTTGCACTTTTGCTCTTTTAAGCAATTAGCCTAGGAATAAGTTGAAAGTTATGTAAAAGAAAATCTCAACAATTCAACATTCAAAACTTTTTTTCATTTGAAGTACATCATGTACAAAGATTTATTGTTAAGATCTTGGAATATTTCTGCTCTTGAGTTATAAACTTCTTGTACTTATAGACAATTAGTGTGTATATGATACAATCTTCCATGCAGCTTCAACAATTATTGAAGTGTAGGATGATGGATTACAATAAGTAATTTATTTGAAGACAAAATGATTACTTCCAAAATATTGTTAAATTTCAAAAGTATTAAAATGTGTTGATAGGTTGTTGTAGTTCAGTGGCATTTATATTTCTAATGACATAAAGAGGAGGAGGAAGGAAAGCATCCAAATTACCTATACAATTTTAATATGTAATCACTTGAGAAAATGTGAGCTTAAGATATAGAATTATGTTGTACACCTGAAACTAACATAATACTGTGTGTCAAATATGCTTCAATTAAAAAAAAGAATATAACAGAGGAATAAAATGGCAGGTCTATAGAAATCAACCTCTCCAAATTACACGGAATATATGAAATGACCTCACAGCTACGAAAACTCTATACTGTGTGTCAAATATGCTTCAATTAAAAAAAAGAATATAACAGAGGAATAAAATGGCAGGTCTATAGAAATCAACCTCTCCAAATTACACGAAATATATGAAATGACCTCACAGCTACGAAAACTCTATGAGCCATACCATTAAAATTATTGAAAGGATGCTAAAACTGAAAGTATAGCTATGACTAAAAGAAAAAAAATCCCAGCGTATGGCTCTACGTGCTCCCACCATACACCCACTGCACAACAATGTTTTGTGGTGAAGAGGGTCACAAAAGGAAAAATATGCATGGAAAACACAGTAGACGCAAGTCAAAGGGACTGAGGAAAACATCAAGAAACATTAAATCTGTGATAAATCTGAAAATACAAATAAGTAACTGAACTGACAAGAGAATGGACTAAGAGAAGGAGTTTCAAATTAAGGATAATTTCATGGGCCAGACACCATATAAAGCTCCAGGCAGGATATTTAAAGGTACAGATTTCGTTCAAATGGGCAAGCCTGATTTAAATGGACCCACTTCTAAAGACATAGCTTCGATGGAGACAAAAGTCACAAAAGAAGAAATAAACACAATATGGCAATTGGGTGGAAAAGAGGAAAAGAAAAAAGTAGAAATTTTAGAATCCTGAAAGACAAAAGAGAACTGCAAAAAATCATGGGACTTACAATTACTTTGTTACCAGCAAAATATAGAAACAAACAGCCTTGTTATATATCTGGACTTTGATAGAGTAGCAGAAAAGGATGCCATTAAACTAGAAATGTGGATAACACTCCAATTTCATAAAAGTAAACAAAGTGGTCTATAGACCACAGTTGCAGTAAATCAGGATACAAAATTTCACAAAAATCAACAGGGGAAAATTTTCCCCTTAAAAATAATAACAAAGCAGAAATAAACTGTACTTCTGTACTCTAAATAGAATTAAATATACTCAAGCATTTGAGGATATGTAAAATCTTCCTTGAGTCATAATTTCAAAAACTATTAACAGTAATGTATGAGACAACTGGGAGAAATTAAAAGAGTTGATTGAACTTTGAAAAACAATGGAAGAAGACAAAAGCACTGCATAAATGAAGGAAAAAAATATAAGGTGCTCAAGGAGGAATAGAGATGGATTAAAATTTACTAAGGATCTTTGAAGAAAGGCCAGAAAACAACCAAAAAATATAAATGGTATATAGAAGGAATAAACATGTCAAGAGTGAAGGCAGTGGAAATGGAAGACAGAAAAAGAAGGGAACAGTATTTGTATTATTAGTCTCTGAAGTAGAAAAAAATGGAAGAGAATATTCAAGAAAATATTCCAGAAATAGAAAAAATCCTGGATCTACACAATGAAAGAACTTACTGGATACCTGGGAAAATTAACTCAGAATGATCAATGACAAAATACTTCTCAAAAAAAAAAAAGATTTCAAAGATAAAAACTAAATCCTCAAGACCACCGCATGAAAAGTTTAAATGACTCACAAACTCAAAAACATTTCTCACGTTGACCTTTCAAAATCAATCTAAAAGTCAAGCAACAATCAACCATCACTTTAAAAAGTTATAAAGAAAGAAAGTACAGAACATGGATTTTATGTCCAGCAAAGCTATCTTTCATGTATCAAGGCCATAGAGAGAGAGAGAAAAAAAAAATAAACTTCTCAACATAGCTTAATTTAAGAAATTTTGCACCCATCAGGTCTTCTTAAGGAATCTACTAAAGGATGAGCTTCATCCAACCAAATAATGACTAGGAAAACTATGGCAAATGGACATATGGTAAATGTCTCTCTAACCCTGGTACAGAGAAAGGCTTTCTAAATTTGACTCAAAATCTAGAGGCAATAAAAGAATATAATGCTAAATTTGGTTACTTAAAAAAATTATATGACAAAACCCACCATAAACAAAATCAAAAGACAACTGTTAAGACCAGGAGAAAACATTCACAACACATGACATCTATAAAAGAATTATATCCCTAGAATAAATATTTCTATTAAAACTTGAGAGGCCAAGTACCCAAAACCTAATGCAAAAACATGAAAATGCATAAACAGACAATTCAAAAATAAAAGATAAAAGTGGTCCTTAAATATATAATGTTTATACTCACTCATAATTAGAAATATGAAATTAAAACAATACCAAGATAGCACTCTTACCTATCAGACTGGCAATATCTATATCTCTATATCTATCTATCTGTCTATCTATTTACCTGCTACCCACACATTTCAGTGGTAGTCTGTTGGGAAATAGGTACTCTCATACATTGCTGACAGTAGTGCAAATTACACTTCTATGCAGATACTTGATAATACTTAATAAAACTGCTTATATGCACATACTTATTTTTATGCACTTACCAGTAGGAGACTATCCTGAAGATGCAGCTTCAGTTATTTGGAAATATATATTTATAAGGTTATTCAATACAGCATTGTTTGTAATTGTAAAATATTGTAAACAACCTAAGTATCCATATGTAAGAGAGTGGTTGAAAAAACTATGGTACAGTTGTACAATGGAGCACTATGCAGCTATAAAAAAGAATTGAGGGAGATATCTACTAACCAACAGTGGAATGATTTCTAGAACATACTGTTAAGTAAAAAACAAAAAGCCCCAAAGAGTACCCATGTTATGTTACCCTTCAAATGAAGAAGATGGGATATAAGAACACACACATATGTGCTCACTGGTTACCTGCAGGGAACATGTTGCCAAGTAGTGGTAAGAAGGGAAAAACGGAAAAGCAGCAGCAGAAATGAAGAGGGAGTGACACTTCTCTGAGTATAACTATTTTATAACTGTGACTCTTAGAAACATAGTAATGTTTTACATATCTTTCACTCACCCCAAAATAAACAATTAAAGCCAAGCAGGATGTGGAAGAAAGCCAAAGTGGAATTCATACACTAACAAATGAATGGTTTTACATATAATAGCATAATTGCACTGCAGAAAACATGAGGCAAACCCAAATTGTAGGAAATTCTACAAAATAGTAGATCAGTACTCTTCAAAGTTGTCAAGATATTTAAAGACAGGAGAAGATTAAGGAAATACTACACATTGGAGGAATCCAAGGAGAACTAACAACTAAACGAAATGTGGATACCTGGACAGGATCCTGGAACAAAGGACTTTGGACCTTAAGGTCCAAGGAGAAATAACAACTAAATGAAATGTGGATACCTGGATAGGATCCTGGAACAAACAAAGGACCTTAGGGGGGAAAACTGATGAAATGTGAACAAGGTCTGCAAGTACTAAACCAATGCTAATTTTCTAGTTTCAATAATTAAACGATGGTTATATAAAGGGTAATATTAGAGGAAATGAGGTGAAGGGTATACAGGAATCTTAGTACTATTTTTGCAACTTTTCTGTAAGTCTAAATTTAGTTTAAAATAAATTGCTAAAACAAAAAAAAGGGATTGTGGAAATCAAATTTCATTTTCACAGCAGTATAGTTAGAATAAAGCATAATTTTGAATGGCTCTAATTAAGTAGATTTGTCAAATTTATAAACAAATGTTTAGTAATTTTTATACCATAAAAAGGAGAGTATCATTAATAAAGGGCCAAGTGGACAGAGCTGGTAAATGATCAGTAATGTAAAAAGACCTCCTATCAATTGTTCAATTATTTGTACCCCACCAAGTCAAAAAAGATAATAAAATTAAATGGATAGTATGATTCCTCGTGAATAATTATCTACCATATATCTTGATACATGGCTTTCCAGTGATAAAATCTTTTTAATAACTGATATAATATTTGTTTAAAAATCAGTCCTGATTTACACAGTAGGAATGAAGTACATAAATATAATCAGAGAAAGCTTTGAATGGTTTCATCATGTTTGTGAGTAAGAAGAAAACATCTAAGAATTCTAATTTTAACAGTGTAAAGGCACAGGTTCAATCAAAATAAGATAACTTGATAAGGGAACTATTATGTAAATCATTTGAGTGTCCTAAACACAAGATTATTTTGACTCTTTTACTTCAAAAACTTCATTTTCCCTTTCTTGAACACAGATTGCCAGGAGTGTTTCAGCGTGAATTTAAGATTAGTTAAATTATTCAATATTGCAGTAGACTGAATGTCTGTGTCCCCCCCCCCCATATTTTATATCATGAAACCCTAATCCTAATATGATAGTATTTGGTTGTGGGGTCTTTTGGAGGTAATTAGGTCATGAGATGGAGCCCACATGAATGGGATCAGTGCCCCTAAAGAGAGGCCAGAGAGCTAGCTAGCCTTCTTTCCTTCTCGTGAGGACACAGCAAGAATACAGCCGAATGTAACCAAGGAAGCAGGCCTTACAACGAACCTCACCATGCTGGCACTCTGATCTCCACCCTACAGAATATGAGAAATAAGTGTTTATTATTTAAGCTAACCTGTCGATGGTAATTTTTTATAGCAGCCCAAACTGACTAAGACAAGTTTTTGTTTTATGTAGAGCATTTCAAACTATCCACACTTAAGAAAATAAAAGGTATATTCAGATTGAGACGGAGCAAGGGAAATTCTATCTAGCAAAAAGCAACATGGATGTTTAATGTTTCAAATCATTTTATACCTTAATTTTACTGAATTATAACTAAAACAGTATAACTGTAGTTCTAAAACATACAGCTTTTCATAATTTAAGCTTCCATTAGTCCAAAAGAAGAAAGAAACAAAATGATTACCAACCAGTATATACAAGTGGAGTTTTATATATTCTTACTGTTTTCAAAATCAAGCGTTTAAAGGAAAAAAACAAAAGTGGGTTTTTGATTGTTGCCTTTAATAAATGTTAGCAAAATAAAAATGATATTTCTCCTTTCGTGCACACCTATAAGCTAATAGTGAACGGTGGGTGTGTGTAGTAATAGAAAACAAGGCCACATGATACTAATTTAGAAACATAATCATTAGAGTGAAAAGGGAGTTCTATACTCCATACTTATTTATCTTGAGGATAAGACCAGGCTCAGAATTGTTAGAAGACACACTTACTTTACTAAAATACCTACATATATTACTTAGCATCACCATATTAGCATTGATTCTAACTTGATGATTTTAGTCAGTCTGTGGTTTGATGATAATAGTACATTTCATCTGAGTGCTGCCTTTCATTTTGCTTTTGTGGTTTGGAAGGCTCCACTTCCGAAAATCAAATCTCTCTCTCTGCATGAAGTTTTCAATTATCCCGGCTGAAATATTCCCTCCAGATACGTCAGTGAGGTGGCTGCTACTCTTAGAGATCTTTTCTTTATTCTATTGTATATACCGTCTCCTTTTCTGCACCAAAAGCCTTTGCTTCTTCTTAACTTCCTTCAGCAAGTGCTCTTCACTCCTGCAAAGAGTGCTCTACAGAGTCAAAGGCAGAGGGAAAGGTTGCTGGGTACTCTAAGAACATCACTATCATCCCTCCCTCCTTTTAGAAACTGATTTTATCTTGAGGAATCTGCAGATTCCCCAAGATAAAAATCAGATCAAAGATGCAGATTTTATAGCATCACATTCACACAACCTGAAACTTACACATGCAATCCAGCACTAGGCAATTAATATGTGATTTCCATTAGTATGTAAAAGACTAAGACTAAGTTTTTATCAGTGATTTCACCATGTATTTTGGGTGCTTTATTTTTCTTATCCTTCAAGTCATCTGAGGTGAAATATGGAATAACTATTGAAATACTAAAATTTCAAACACTTATAATTAAAGGTAATGGGTTTCTATTGTTTTTTATAATGTCGGACCATAGATAATCTTGATGCATTTGCAAACCACATTTCTATAGAGTAAAAAGACTTAAAACTGCATATAGGACCTTACATTTCCTGGGTGCAGTAAACCACCTGAAGATCTGTAGCAAGTCAGATTTAACTCTGATCCCCTAATTAGAATAAGATGTTAAATATCCAGTAGTTTAAACAGAGCACTTCTTGAAAGGCATCACTGTTGGTTGTAAAGATGACAGTCATTTGTCCTTCCACACAAAACTAAAGGCCAAATATACGATAAAAAGAATTAAATAAAACAGACCAAAGGACCCATGAACTGAAATATATTTCCCTGAACTGAAATACATTTACTGGATTAAGGATTGAGCTTCTTTGCTTTAAGTAATCTATTTCATATTTGTTAACCTTCCACCTTAACTCTCAATAAGTAAATTTGTCGGGCAATTATATAAAGTTGGTTTAATTTTCTGCTTACCAAAAGAATTTATCATTATGCTTCTCCCACAGCTCAATTTCTAGAACTAATTCTTTTCTAATCTTATTTCTTGATAACATATTAAAATGTTTTATTATTGCCTATAAATAACTATTTCCAAATATACAACACATATATACCTCTATGGTTCTAAATGAAATAATAATTTATTTTTATTTTATTTAGTTTAATAGACAAGAAAAATTTAAGATTATAAAGGCTAACAATCAATATTTTTTGTTTTTAAAAAGTAGTTCTGGAGTTTAAAACTCAAAACATTCATTACTCTAATTTGAAACATTCAACTAGTCCTACCCTCAACACTTACTCTGCCCATAAGTCAGCATAATGACTTACAAGATTTCACATGAAGAATTTGTGTAAAATGGCACAGAGCTGACTACAGAGGTCTCCAGATTTCTTCTCTTTCCTTCGTTTCTCCTCTGCTCTTCCTGACATATCATGATTGATGTGTTTTTTATTCTCATTTACAAAATGAAGGCTTTGTTTGGCTGGACAGGTATTTTTTTTCAGGTGACTGAATCAGAATTCATTTTTGGTACAATCATTGTCCCTTAACACATAAAAATGTAAGCATTTTTGAGTATAAGAAATAAGTTGTTAAAGTTAATAATATTTTGGTTGAAGCAAAACTCTAGTTTCAAAAGCACTAAAGAAGAACACCATGAATTTCTATATATCTACTTTAGGGTCATTTTAGCAAATGGTTCTGTGATATACAAATACTTTGGTAATTCTTGATAATTGCTAGTTAGAAGCAAAGACTAAAATCAAAATTACACTTCTGCTTTTAAATAAAAGGAAAAAAACAGGTAATTTTCTTGACAAAATTTTCCAATAAATTGCTGCTAACTTAAAGGGAAGGGAGATGTTGTCATAATCCGTATTTAAGAAAAACTGATACTCTTTAAATTGATAGTAAATACAATATTAGGGAATAGAGAAAAGTAAAATAGAAAGTGCCTTGCCACAAAGACTTTAAAAAGTTAGGATCCTGTGTTTCTAAAACCATTTCTACGATATTGTCCTAAAAAATAAACAAAATAGAAAACTTTAAAATGATCTGAGAATGCAACAGAAGGAATAAATCAAATAAAAATCAGTAGATGAATATAAAGGAATATTATTCAGACAATAAAATCATGTCTTGGAAAATTACCTAATAACATAGAAAATACTGATAACATAAAGTAATATGAAAAAATTTGCCAAAAATATCTGTAGTATGATCTCAGTGATTTTAAAAGGAGTGTATGGAGAAAAATATTAACAATATACATTATAGAACATAATGTTAATTTTTTTCTCTCATTAATAGAATCATGAGCAATTAAAAAAATATATTTTCACTTACCTAACTTATAAATAATCTACTTTAGAGTTTTATTATTTTGGAATCAGAAAAATATAAACAAGTATAATAAAGTTATTACTTTGGAAATGTCTATATTCTCTACAGAAAACAGTTCCATGTATCAGTCACCCAGGCCAGTAGAGGCAAAAGCACCTAGAGCTGGTTGTTGTTGTTGTTGTTATCGTCTTACAAAACAAGTAAATTTATTCATTTCAACTACATAACAAATTTTAAAACAGACTTCTAACTGGTCCTATATTTTGGACAGCTGCACAGTAATAACCTGTGTCTTCAGAGTAGGAGAAAGGAAAAAAAGTGGTCTCTTACCTTTCTCTCACTTGAGCAATGGCTCTGAGAAAAATTTAAGTCCTCATTTCTTTGTCACTAAAGTGAACATAACTTTTTCCTGAACCTAGTTTTTCTCCTCTTCCTCACACTCTCATAGTTTTCTGCAAGGAGGATTGTCTTATTGAAAGACATTTGGCCCAAGTTTTTGTATATCTCTCTATTTGACCTGTATTTTTAAAGAATGGCTTACTTTTTATAAAATTAACACTTAACAAAGTGAAGACAACAGGGTTCTCCCTGTAACCTCCTTTCCAGACACAAAGCTGTATTGAACTCCACCATGAGAAGACCTGGGGGTATATCCTGTGGTTTGGCACAGTGCATGACATATAACTAATATTCAATAAACAAGTTTGAATGAAATAATATTTAAACAAATTGTCTGGACAAGCCACTACTTTGGGGTATGGTTCCCTGATTTATAAAATGAGAATGCTGTGATCTAAATGTTTGTGCCCCTCCCAATTCATATGTTGAAATCTTAACCTCCCAAAGGTAATGGTACTAATGAGTAGGGCCTTTGGGAGGTGATTAGGTCATGAGGGTGGAGCCCTCATGAATGGAATTAGTGTTCTTATAAAAGAAACGCCACAGCAGCCCAAATGGACTAAGGGAAAATCATTTTTAAGTACCCTTTCCAATCCTAAAATTTCTATAATTCTCACAGGAGCATATGTTATAGTGCCCTGAAAACACTGTGGAACAAAACTAGAAAGAATAAATTTTTCTAATACAGTAAACTTATTTAAAAGTTTAAAATTTGCATGGGATCAATGCCAAATTATTTGTGATACATCAATAGTTTTATAAATAGAATGGTTGATAGCTTATGTATAGAAAACAAACCCCTCTTCTTAGCAATAAATTGACTTTTTTAACTGCCAATATTCTGAGAGTTCATTCTGTTTGTTGGAAGGTAATTCTGCATAAGGTTTCTTTCATTTTTGAATATTGTGTGAAGAGATCAGCTTTCCAGTCATTTTATATCCCATTCTGCTGATGAGCAGAAGTGACTCTCAAAAGAATCCATGTGGGAGAATCTGACTTGGGAAGGTATGAAGAGAGTCTACAAAATTCCAGCTATAATCTAATGGAATGCTCTTTGTCATTATTAATAATTCAGTATATAGGAGAGAGTGGCCAAGATGGTGGAGTAGAAAGCCCCTGACTTCACTTCCTCTCACTAGCACAGCAAAATTGCAGCTATTTACAGAACAATCATCAATAACAAAAAGATCAGAACCTACCAGAAAAGATCTTCTACAACTAAAGACATAAAGAAGGAACCACAACGACATGGGTAGGAGGGGTGGATTTGTGATATAACCAACTTACCATATCCCTAGTGGGCAACCCACAAACTGGAGAATAATTATATTGCAGAGGTTCTCCCACAAGAGCAAGAGTTCCAAGCCCATCAGGCTCCCCAGCCCTGCACTGGGAAGATGAACATCCAGAGAATTTGGTTTTGAAGGCTAGTGCGGCTTAATTTTAGGAGTCCCAAAGAACTGGGGGAAACAGAAACTTCATTCTTAAAGGGTGAACACAAAATCTCACTTGCACCAGGACCTAGGGCCAGAGCAGTAATTTGATAGGAGCCTAGGCTAGACCTACCTGCTCATCATGGAGTCTCCTGGAAAGGCAGGGGGTGGCTGTGGCTCACCCTGGGGACATAGACACTGGTGGAAGCCATTCTTGGGAGCTCCTTCTACCGGGTGTATGCTGGTGCTGGCAAGGCACCATTGTGGTATGCTCCCTCTAGCTCATTAGTGCCAAGACCTGCCTACACCCAAAAGCCTGCAGGAGCCAGTGCTGGGATGCCTCTGGCCAAGTAACTAACTGGGTGGGGATGTGTCATCAACAGGCTGCCCAAAGATTTCCTGAGCCCACAGCCACTTCTAGACAGTCCACCCAACAGCGGGGCAGACACCAGATGCATGAAAATCATAATTCAACAACCTGCAGAACCGGCCTGCCCAGAGCAGGCCAGACCTTAACTTATGACCAGCTGGGCCCCAGCCCTGACAACTAGCATGCCAACAAAAGTTTCAGGACACCCTGACCAGTACCCAACTGTGTCAGGAACCAGCCCCCCCACGAGCAATCTAACACTAGTGCTGGGATCCCTGGGCCCTGCAGCCAGACTCCAGAACCTGGGTCTGTAAGCTAATAGGCTGGGATTAACCCCATGACATGGCTTCACCTGCCAGTGGGTGGGCAATAACCCCAGAGTTTTCTAGACCTTAAATCTGCTCACCAGTGAGCCACCACTAGCCCCAGGGCCCCCTAGGGTTCTACAGTTGGCCACCTCATGACCAGGCCCCCCTAACCAGCAGCCAACAGCCTCTGCAAAAGGCGGGACCTGGCAACCAACTGGACTAGGGGCCAACCAAGCCTACAAGACCACCCACATAGTCAGCCCACCACAACAGAAGGACCCACATAGCACTCAAGCACACATAGGGGGTAATTCCTAGAGCATATGGCTTAGTTGATGAGAAAGAAGTGGGCTACTGGTTTGCATAGGACGTCTCCCACAGAAGACCACTTCTCCAAGTTGGGAAATGCAACTAATCTACCAGATACATAAAAATTCAAACAGCAACTTAGGCAAAATGAGGCAGCAGAGGAATAGGATTCAGACAAAGAAATAAGATAAAACACCAGAAGAAGAACTAAGGGAAGTAGAGATAGGCAATCTACATGAGAAAGAGTTCATGGTAGTGATCCTAAAGATGATTAAATAATTTGGAAGAAAAATGGATGCACAGAGGAAGAAGTTAGACATTTTTAACAAAGAGATAGAAAATAGAAAGAACAACCAAACAGAGATGAAGAATACAATAACAGAAATGAAAAATACACTGGGTGGAATCAACACTAGATTAAATGATACAGAGTAATGGATCATAGCTAGAAGACAGAGTAATGGAGATCAGTGATGCTGAAAGAAAAAAGAAAAAGGAAAAGAAGTGAGGACAGTTTAAGGTCAATATGCTAATATTCACATTATAGGGGTCCCAGAAGGAAACGAGAGAGAGAAAGAGACTGAGAATATATTTAGAGACATAAAAGCTGAAAATTTCCCTAAGCTGGGAAAGGAAACCATCACCTAAATCCAGGAAGCACAGAAAGTCTCATACAGGATTAACCCAAAGGAGAACACACCAAGACATGTAATTAAATGACAAAAATTAAAGATAAAATATTAAAAGCAGCAAGGGTAAAGCAACAAATAACATACAAGGTAACTCACACAAGGCTAAAAGCTTATTTTTCAGCAGAAACTTGCAGGCCAGAAGGAAGTGGTATGATATATTTAAAGTGACAAAAGGGAAAAACCTACAAATCAGAATACTCTATCCAGCAAGGCTCTCATTCAAAATTAATGGAGAGATCAGAAGCTTTACAGACAACCAAAAGCTAAAAGAGTTTAGCACCACCAAACCAGCTTTACAACAAATGTTAAAGGAAATTCTCTAGTCAAAAAAGAAAAGGCCACAACTAGAAGCAAGAAAATTAAGGAATGAAAAAGATCACCAGTAAAGACAAACATATAGTAAAGGAAGGAAATCATCCAAACACAAAGCTAGTAGGGAGATTAAAACACAAAAGTAGTAAAATCATCTGTATCCACAGTAAGCAGTTGAGAAATACACAAAGAAATTAGACGTAAAATATGATACCCAAAACATAATAATGAAAGTACAAATGCAGGGTATTTAATATGCATTTGAAATTAAGAGATTAGCAACTTAAAAAAATCACGTGTATATGTAGACTGCTATACAGAAAAACCTCTTGGTAACTGCAAATCAAAAGAGTATGAGATATACGCAAGAAAAATAAAAAGGAATCCAAACATAACACTAAAGAGTCATCAAATCACAAGAGAAGAGAACAAAAGAAGAAAGGGGGAAAGAAAGATCTACAAAGACAAATCCAAAACAATTAACAAAATGGCAATAAGAACATACATATCAATAATTATCTTAAATATAAACAGAATAAATGCTCCAACCAAAAGATACAGACTGCCTGAATGGATACAAAAATAAGACCCAAATATATGCTGCCTACAAGAAACTCACTTCAGATCTAGAGATGCATGCAGAATGAAAGTCAGGGGATGGAAAATGGTATTCCACACAAATGGAAATCAAAGGAAAATCAAAGCAGCAATACTTATATCAGACAAAATAGACTTTAAAACAAAGACTGTTACAAGAGACAAAGAAGGAAGCTACATAATGAAAATGGGATCAAGCCAAGAAGACTATATAACAATTGTAAATATATATGCAGTCAACATAGGAGCATCTCAATATATAAGGCAAATATTAACAGATGTAAAAGGAGAAATCAACAATAACACAATAATAGTAGGGGACTAACATCAGTGGATAGCTCATCCAGCAACAAATTTTCATCCAGAAAATCAATAAGGAAACACAGGCCTTAAATAACACATTACACCAAATGGACTTAATTAATACACGTAGAGCATTCCATCAGAAAGGAGCAGGATACACATTCTTTTCAAGTGTACATGGAATATTCTCTAGGATAGATGACATGCTGGACCACAAAGCATGCCTAAGTAAATTTAAGAAAACTGAAATCATATTAAACATCTTTTCCACCACAACATTGTGAAGCTAGAAATCAACTACAAGAAAAAAAGATGCAAAATCACAAAATCACAGAGGCTAAACAATATACTACTAAACAACCAATGGATCACTGAATAAATCAAAGAGGAAATAAAAAAATACCTAGAGACAAATAAAAATGAAAACATAACAATCCAAAACCTATGTGATCGGGGGAGGAGGGCTAGTGAAAGTAAGGAATGGGAGTTTGGGATTAGCAGAGGCAAACTATTATATATAGGATGGATAAACAACAAGGTCCTACTGTATAGCACAGGGAACTATATTCAATATCCTGTGACAAACCATAATGGAAAAGAATATGAAAAAGAATATATTTATTTATATGTATAACTGAGTCACTTTGCTGTAGAGGAGACATTAACACAACATTGTAAATCAACTATATTTCAATAAAAAAATTAAAATAAAACCTATGTGATGGAGGAATCATGCTCCCTAACTTCAGACTCTATTACAAAACTACAGTAATCAAAACAGTATGGTGCTGGCACAAAAACAGACACATAGATCAATGGAACATGATAGCACAGAAATAAACCCACACAGTTATGGTCAATTAATCTGCAACAAAAAGGGCAAGAATAAACTAAAAACAGAGTTATTATAAGATCCAACAATCTCACTCCTGGGCATATACCCAGAGAAAACTCTAACTCAAAAATACATAAACCCAATGTTCATAGCAGCACTATTTACAATAGCCAAGACATGGAAGCAACCTAAATATCTACTGACAGGTTAATGGATAAAGATGTGGTGTGTATATATATATCTATATATATATACACACATACACACACACACACACACACACACACAATGGAATGTTAGCCATAAAAAAGAATGAAAAGCCAGTTGCAGCAACATGGATGGACTTAGAGGTTATCATACTAAGTGAAGTAAGTCAGACAAAAAAAGACAGATATCATATGATATCACTTACACGTGCAATCTAAAAAGTGATACAAATGAACTTGTTTACAAAACAGAAATAGACTCACAGACAGAGATAACAAACTTATGATTACCAAAGGGGAAAGTGGGGGGAAGTGACAAATTTGGAATTTGGGATTAACAGACTACTATATATAAAATAGATAACTAATAAGGACCTACTGTATAGCATAGGGAACTATTGGGTGGGCCAAAAATTTCATTCAGTTTTTTCTGTAAGATGTCTCTAGTACCACTTAGTTGTCTTTAACTTCAGCTGAAACAATTTTGTTAGATTGTATATGACAGCTGTCATATCAGTGTGCATTTAAAAAAAGACATCAAAACTGGTGAATTTTTGTGTAGCCATATTAATACTGAAGATGGAAGGAAAAAAAGCAACATTTTCAGCATATTATGCTTCTATCATTGAGTGTGGTGCTAGCTTTGGTAAAAATGCAACTGAAGGTAAAAAAGGTTTGTGCAGTGTATGGAGAAAGGTGCTTTAACTGATCAAATGTGCCAAAAGTTTTTTGCAAAGTTTCGTGCTGGAGATTTCTCGCTGGATGATGCTCCACAGTCAGGTAGACCAGTTGAAGTTGACAGTGATAAAATTGAAACAATAATTGAGAACAAACAATGTTATACCATGCAGGAGATAGCCGACATACTCAAAATATCCAAATCAAGCATTTGGATATTTGCACCATCTTGATTATGTTCACCATTTTGATGTTTGGGGGGTCCTCATAATTTAAGCAAAAAAAACCTTCTTAACCACATTTCTGCATGCGATTCTATACTGAAACGTAATGAAAATGTCCCGTTTTTAAAACAAATTGTGATGGGCAATGAAAAGTAAATACTGTACAACAATGTGGAATGGAAGAGATCACATGGGGCAAGTGGAATGAACAACCACCAATCATACCAAAAGCCAGTCTTCATCCAAAGAAGGTGATGTTGTGTATATGGTGGTATTGGAAGGGAGTCCTCTATCATGAGTTCCTTCCAGAAAACCAAACGATTAATTCCAAAAAGTACTGCTCCCAATTAGACCAACAGAAAGTGGCACTCAACGAAAAGTGTCCAGAATTAGTCAACTGAAAATACATAATCTTCCATTAGGATAATGCAAGACCACATGTTTTTTTGATCACCAGGCAAAAACTGTTATAGCTTGGCTGGGAAGTTCTGATTCATCTGCCGAATTCACCAGACATTGCACCTTTGGATTTCCATTTATTTTGGTCTTTACAAAATTCTCTTAATGAAAAAAAAATTCAATTCCCTGGAAGACTGTAAAAGGCACCTATAACATTTCTTTCCTCAGAAAGATAAAAAGTTTGGGGAAGATGGAATTATGGATTTGTCTTAAAAATGGCAGAAGGTAGTGGAACAAAAAGGTAAATACGTTGTTCAATAAAGTTCTTGGTGAAAATGAAAAATGTGTCTTTTATTTTTATTTAAAAAACTGAAGGCACTTTTTGGCCCACCCAATATATTCAATATCTTATAATAACCTATAATGGAAAAGAATCTGAAAAAGAATATATATATATCACTTTGCTGTACACTTGAAACATTGTAAATCAATTATACTTCAATTTAAAAAAACCTATGGAAGGCAACAAAAACAGTTCTAAGAGGGAAGTTTATAGCAATCCAATCTTACCTCAAGAAACAAGAAAAATCTCAAATAAACAACCTAACCTTACAACTAAAGCAACTAGAGAAAGAACAAAGAAACTGCAAAGTTAGTAGAAGAAAACATAAAGACCAGAGCAGAAATAAATAAAATAAAGACTAAAAAACAATAGAAAAGATCAATGAAACTAAAAGCTGGTTCTTTGAAAAGATAAACAAAATTGATAAACCTTTAGCCAGAGTGATCAAGAAAAAATAAGGGAGAAGGCCCAGTCAATGAAATCAGAAATGGAAAAGGAGAAGTTACAACCAACACCACAGAAATACAAAGGATCATAAGAGACTACTATGAACAATGAGTTACCAATAAAATGGACAGCCTAGAAAAAATGGATAAATTCTCAGAAAGGTACAATCTCCCAAGACTGAACCAGGAAGAAATAGAAAATATAAACATATCAATTACCAGTACTGAAACTGAATCAGTAATTTAAAAAATCCCAACAAAAAAAAGTCCAGAACCAGATGGTTTCCATAGGTGAATTCTACCAAACATTTAGAGAAGAGTTAACACCTTTGTTCTGAAACTATTCCAAATATTTGTAGAGGAAAAAACACTTCCTAACTCATTCTATGAGGCCACCATCTCCCTGATACTCAAACTAGACAAAGATACCACAAAAAAATTGCAGGCCAATATCACTAAGAAACATAGATACAAAAATCCTCAACAAAATACTAGCAAACCTATTCCAACAACACATTAAAAGGATCATACACCACGATCAAGTGGGATTTATCCCAGGTATGCAAGGACTTTTCAATATCCACAAACCAATCAATGTGATATACCACATTAACAAATTGAAGAATAAAAACCATATGATTATCACAATAGATGCACAAAAAGCTTTTTGATAAAATTCAACATCCATTTATGATTAAAAAAATCTCCAGAAAGTGGACATAGAGGGAACATTCCTCAACATAATAAAGGCCATATATGACAAACCCAAAGCTAGCACCACACTCAATGGTAAACAGCTGAAAGCATTCCCTCTAAGATGAGGAAGGCAAGGATGCTCACTCTTGCCACTTTTATTCAACATAGTTTTGGAAGTCCTAGCCACAGCGATCAGAGAAGTAAAAGAAATAAAAGGCATCCAAATGGAAAAACAAGTAAAACTGTCACTGTTTGCAGATGACATGATACTATACATAGAAAATCCTAAAGACACCACCAGAAAACTACTAGAACTCATCAATGAATTCAGTGAAGTTGCAGGATACAAAATTAATATACAGAAATCTGCTGAATTTCTATAAACCAGCAACAAATTATCAGAAAGAGAAATTAAGGAAACAATCCCATTTACCATTTCATCAAAAAGAATAAGAAACCTAGGAATAAATCTACCTAAGGAGGCAAAAGATCTGTATTCCGAAAATGATAAGACACCAATGAATGAAATTGAAGACGACACAAACAGACGGAGAGATATACCATGTTCTTGGATTGGAAGAATCAATATTGTTAAAACGACCATATTACCCAAGGAAATCTACAGATTCAATGCAATCCCTATCAAAATACCAATGGCATTTTTCACAGAACTAGAACAAATAATTTTGAAATGTGTATGTAAACACATAAAAGACCCTGAATAGCCAAAACAATCTGAGAACGAAGAACAGAGCTGAAGGAATCATGCTACCTGACTTCAGACTATACTAGAAAGCTACCACCTCACCATGTCAGAATGGCTATCATCAAAAAGAACACAAATAACAAGTGTTGGTGAGAATGTGGAGAAAAGGGAACCCTCTTACACCGCTGGTAGTCATGTAAACTGGTGCAGCCACTGTGGAGGTTTCTCAAAAAACTAAAAATAAAACTGCCATACGACTCAGCAATTCAACTCCTGGGTATATATCCAAAAAAAAAAAAAAATCCCACTAATTCAAAAAGATACATGGACTGCAATGTTCATAGCAGCATTATTTATAATTGCCATGGTATGGAAACAACCTAAGTGTCCATCAACAGGTGAAAGGATAAAGAAGATGTGGTATATACATGCAACGGAATACTACTCAGCCATAAAAATGAATGACATTTTGATATTTATGACAGCATGGATAGAATTGGAGCATATTATGCTAAGTGAAATAAGTCAGAGAAAGACAAATACTACGTGACATCAAGTCTATGTGGAATCTAAAAAATACAACAAACTAGTGAATATAACAAAAGAGAAACAGACTCTCAGATATATGGAACTAGTGGTTACCAGTGGGAAGAGGGGAGGGTGGAGAGGCAATATAGGGGATTAAGAGGTACAAACTATTATGTATAAAAAAAAAAGCTACAAGGATATATTGTACAACACAGGGAATATAGCTAATATTTTACAATTACTCTAAATGGAGTATAATCTTTTAAACTTGTGAATCACTCTATTGTACACCTGTAAATTACATAATATTGTACATCAACTCTACTTCAATATTTTTCTTTAATTCCAGGAAAAAAAGTCAGTACATAGATGTGAGATTTTACCTGAAATAACTGACTTTTCTGCTATTTCCTTTTCATCTATAACCCTTCTCTATTTGAACACATAAAACTTATGACAGCCTTTGCTTTGTAGTAGGAATATTATAGAAGAAAGACAGAGAGCTACAAAAAGTCAATATTTGGCTTTGAATTTTGAAACTAATACCAGAAAAAAAAATGAGTTTGACAGAAGGAAAGGTAGAAATGTGTATACATTGTAAAAAGACACAGTGGACATCCCAGATAGTTTAAGGGATTCAAAAGCATAGAGAGATTGTGCCCCACTTCCCATATAAAGCCTAAATGATGAATTCAACCTTATAGGACCTTCTTGAGTCCAGTACAGAAATGGTTGATAAGCCTGACTTAGCATCCCAGAGGTTTCACTCATTCTAACATGGTATTGAGAAAAACTGAATGTCTTGAGGAGTAGAGTGCCTTTGCCTTTTTCTGGACTACATTAAAAGTTGCAAAGTGCCTTACAGACAACCATATCAAGGTTTTCATAGCCATTAAGGAATACAGAAAGGGGCTCAGAAGTAGTGGAGAGAACCAGACTTCAATATGCCTTGAAGTTAACAAGAAACTACATCAAAGTTCCCTGAATAATTTGACAATGGAGGGGAACACTGAAGGACATACAACCCAGAGAGTGCTAGTTTTGATATATGATGACAATAACTATGTGTGCCCCCATAACCCAAATGTCATTATATCATTCCAAATGATCTTCAGCATATCTATCCAGAAATGCAGTTAGAATTGAATTAACTGAGATGTAATTTTGTCATGAAATATTGAAACCTCCAAAATAAATATTAGTTTATTTAGTTCAAAAGAAAAGATTCATGTGTCTTCTATACCTGAGACTGTAGCCTGAAATTTTTTACACATCACATGTGTTTTAAAAGTATTTTTATATCTGTGGCAAAATCATAGCTAAATATAAAACCCATTATTTTAATATAATATTCCTTAGACACAAACTCATTTAACAATTACCTTCATTAAAGGTGTGTCTTTGAAATCAGTTTGCAGATACATCATGTTTTCCTTTTAATTACAGATGCAAGAAAATTGAACGATATTATAGTTACAGAGGGTAACATCCATTAACTCTAGTCCCTTATTAGTGATGGAGGTGGAAATGTTTCATATCAAAATCACCTGGGAAGATTTTAAAACGTCACCCATTCTGGTTGTCAGATAGCAAGTCTAGTGTGAAAAAGAACTCTACTCCTATTCCAACATACATATCAACTTGGGAACCAGTGCTCTTTTCTCCTGATAAAATACAGGAAGAGATATTAAATTGCAAGTCATCTCATATATTCTCAGAATAAGAAACAGATTATCAAGCACAAATTATCACCAGGATAGATACTATCTTTTGTACATAGTTCCTTAAGCATCTCTCGTCTCTTTCCTTCTAAAGAACTATCTTTGATCTTCCTTTCATCCTGATTTAGTTTATCTAAATATGTCTTAAGAAAGAATATGAGCACATGTTGTGCTTTATGAAGGACCTCCATCAGCTTACTGCAGAAAGTTACATTTTTAAATTTGCAATCATTCAAAAGCCCATAGCAAACATTTGTGTCTGTGTGATTTTCTTTAAAAAAATCAAACAACAACAACAAATAAACCTGTCTTCAAGTTTCACAGAACGTCATCTAACTTTAGCTTTTTCTATAAGGAAAAAGTCATTCATGAAGATTAGTCCTTTATTCCTAAAGGCACTGATGGAGGGATTTATCGTTGCTTGGATACACATCAAATTTGTTCAACTGCATTCTTTGTTTGAACCAGCAAGAAGATGTTTGTGTCTTTGTTTTTGTATTATTTTGCTGGGTTGCATTCTTGAGACTATGCCAATCCTCTATCATTTAATATAAAAATTACATATTTCATGTCCCTATCAGTTATCTGCTTATACTGAATGAAAAGAGGGCATCTGCTAGAATTCACAAAAGAAGCATAATTTTGATCCTAATTAGATTGCTGTTTTTTCTGTTGTTCCATGGTCAGAATGGTGGAGGATAATTAATAAATCTTTGTTTCCTCGGAGGAATAAATATAAGACTCATTAACCGGAAGTTGTCTTTTCTTGAATTAATCCAATATTTTACATCAATTTAAGATTGCTAGACTGCTCCGGTTATGAAATTTTCACACTTTAATTCATTATTATCTTTAAAGCATTCCTTTGTAAATTTTATTTCATGGTATTTTGAATAAAGGAAACTCAGGTACATACGATAATGTGATCCTACACTAAGTAGGTCTCACATAGGAAAGAATTGCCAGTGCAGAATTTAGTGAATATGTGACTCCTCACCAAAACATGCACATTGCCACTGACTGACTTTCATTTCAGTTGCTAAGTCTGAAGGTCAAGTCTTCCAAAGTACTCCATATCACTGCCCCCATCTTATGCAATTATTATGCTTTGCACTTAGGGATTTGAGTTTGCTTAAAAATCCAGAAAATGAAAAAAGTATAAAAATCAACTATAATCCAGCTCTGAACAACTCTTTCCCCAGTCATTGCTGTTTGACTCATCTAGGATGGAAAAGAATGGAGGGGGATAAAAGACTGTGAGAGAATGAAGTGAACAATGATGGTGAAGAATGATCAGAAGCAGAAGAGTAAAACTTAATCTACCATAGATTTTGAGAGAAAATTACCTCCATATTTATTATTAAACATGTGTTTGTTGTCAATTAAAGAAATATACCCTAATATAAGTTTTGTGAGTTTTTACAGAAAATATGAGTGACAAGTGTAAGGAAATAATAAAGAGGCTCATAAGAGACCCTTCTTTCCTTTCCTGGAATGGCATTACATCTAATTTATGTGATCAACAGTCCCTAACTCATTGTCCTCCCATCCCCCTACCTGCCCCCACCAGAGAATGGTAGAATGGACATTGTGGTAAATAGTCCTGCAGGGACCCTATTTCAGGAATTCCTATAGGCAAGTAAGTGGTAAATCAAAAGGCTTTCATGGGGGAAACAGTCAAGGAAAAGGCTTAGAGATGGAGCAAGAAGGGGATTAAGAAAGAAAGACTGTCTAAGTCTGGGTTTACACATGTCAAGCCAGCTTCTTGGACTCATGGGTAAATAGAGTCAGTAAAATCTCTAATTAGCTTTAGCTCATTTTAGGTAGGCTTTTATCCTTGCTAACAAGTCTTTTCTAAAGGAAAGTGAAAACCATGGCCTTAAGTCAATGTTTTTGGGCACTTGATATGTTTGAGAAATATAGTTTTATGCCAAAATATCATTTTAAAATTGCACTAAGATTAAACAAGTTAGAACATGTAAAGGGCTTAGAATAGTGCCTGGCACAGAATAAACAGTCAATTAAGACTTGAGGTGTTTGTACTACTATACACAACTCCACTTGGAGTCACTCCTTTGCCTAAGGGAAAAAGTGTCCAATGTATTATATTATAATACTTGCCATTTGTGATTAAAAGCAAGTTCATTTCCTCATACTGTCATCAATTGTGGTTTCCTTGTTCCCTTAAGTCAATCTACATATAAGCTAAACTACCCAAGAAACTAGAATTTGGAGCAAAAGGACCACCTTAAAAATAAGTGAGAATGGGCTTCCCTGGTGGCGCAGTGGTTGAGAGTCCGCCTGCTGATGCAGAGGACACAGGTTCTTGCCCCGGTCCGGGAAGAGCCCACATGCCGCGGAGCGGCTAGGCCCGTGAGCCATGGCCGCTGAGCCTGCGCGTCCGGAGCCTGTGCTCCGCAATGAGAGAGGCCACAACAGTGAGAGGCCCACATACTGCAAAAAAAAAAAAAAAAAAAGTGAGATTTACTGTACATAATCTTAGAGAAAGGTATTTAAACTACTTTAAGATGATTGGCTGATGAATCACTTTAGTATCAATTGTCTTTATAATATGACTATGCTATTGTTTCTGAAGAGTACTGTTGAACTGGAAGTTCAGTGTGTGTGTGTATGTGTGTGTGTATGTTGATCTCTGGATTAAGAGCAAACAAACCTCTGCAGTGGACATAGATATTTTATAATTATCTTATTAGTTAATGTGCAAAAAATGTGGAAAACATATTCCCCAAACTACAGATCAGTGAATTCGACGTTTTGAATCTCATGGTAGGATTTCAAACAGAAATGTTGAAAGAATTTTTAATGTATGTTCAGAAAAAATAATTAGCATATTGTTACCAAGAATAAAAATTAGCATGTAAATGTATTTGTATTTTTTTAATAGCCTGATACTTTAGGGTACTCTTTTAACTAGTTTAACTAAAGTTCAGCAAAGCATTGTGTATTTCATGTTATTTTTTTTGTCAAGTATCACCTTAATATTTTTACTGGACTTTTTCAACAGACTTTAATCTAAATTTGTTGCCTCCAGGGCTTTGCACATCATCTGGCTGTCATATTAAACCTCTGTTAAAAATAAATAAAACAAAAATTTAATAAATCAAAAATTTAATAAATCATCAGTCATGATAATACCAATCTAGAAGCAATGAATAGCAGACTAAAGAATACAAAAGAATGAATAAGTGATCTGGAAGACAGAAAAATGAAAATCACCTAGTCAGAACAGTAGACAGAAAGACAAATGAAAAAAAGTGAAAGCAACATACAAGATCTATGGGATAATAAAAAGCATGTCAATCTACATATAATAGTGGTTCCAGAAGGAGAAGAGAGAGAGAAAGGGGTTGAAAATATATTTCAAGAAAGTATGGCTGAAAACTTCCCAGAGCTAAAGAAGGAAACAGATATCTAGATACAAGAAGCACAGAAGGTTACAAACAATATAAGTCCAAACAGACCCATACCAAGACATATCATTATTAAAATGGCAAAAATTAAAGATAAAGAGAGGACCCCAAAGGCAGCAAGAGAAAAATAAAAGAGTCAGTTACATGGAAATCCACATATGGTTATCAGCTGATTTCTCTGCAGAAAGTTTACAGAACATAAGGGAATGCCATGATATACTCCAAGTTCTGAAAGGGAAAAACTTGCAACATAAGGTATTTTACCCAGCAAGATTATCACTTAGAACAGAAGAAGAGATAAAGAATTTCTCAGACAAACAAAAACTGAAATAATACAGTAATATTAACTCTATCCTAAAAGAAATATTGAAATGTCTTCTTTAAATAGAAAGTAAGCAAGAACCTATAGGAAAAAGAAAATCACAATGGGAAATACAAATATACAAAAGGATGAAGATCACTTAAATAAGCCAGTATATAGACAAAAAAAAAAAATCAAAATTTTTTTGTAAAAGTCAATGGAACTACAATTAACAGCAAAAGGATAAACATGATGATGTAAAATAAGATCAAAATCACAAAATGTGGGGGAGGGGACTATAGTGGTGTAGACCTTTTTGAATGTGTTTGAACTTATATGACTATCAGTTTAAAGCAAGTAGATATAGTTACGAGTCAATAATCTTGATATCCAGAGTAACCACAAATCAAAAACATAAATAGACTTACAAAAACCAAAAAGAAAGGAAATCAAGCATAATACAAAAGAAAACCATCAAACCAGAAAAGGAAAAACAAAAAGAAGAAATGAACAAAGAACTACAAAATCAACTGGAAAACAAGGTTTAAAATAGCAACAAGTACATACTTACCAACAATTATTTTAAACATCAATGGATTAAGTGCTCTGATCAAAACAGATAGAGAGATAGATTGGATTTAAAAAAAAAAGCAAACAAGAACATACAATATACTGCCTATAAGAGGCCCACTTCAGGGCAAAAGACACACACAGACTGAAAGTGAGCAGATGGAAAAAGATATTTCAAGCAAACGGAAACTACAAGAAAGTGGGGTTGCAATACTCATATCAGACAAAATAGACTTTAAAATAAAGACCATAAAGAAAGACAAAGAAAGACATTACATATGATAAAGAAATCAATACAAGAAAGGATATTAAGCTCATTAACATATGAACACCCGAGATAGGAGCACCTAAGTATATAAAACAGATACTAAAAGACATAAGGGGGAATATGACAGGAATACAATAATGGTAGGAGACTTTATCTAATGGACAGATCTTTCAGACAGAAAATCAATAGGCAACAGAGGTCATAAAGAACACAGGAGAGCAGTTGGACTTAATTGATATCTACAGGACACTATATCTGAAAACAAAAACAACACAGAATACACATTCTTCTCAAACACATGAGTAACATTCTCTAGGATAAACCATATACTAGGTCTCAAAAAACTTTCAACAAATTTAAGAGGATAGAAATTGTTTCAAGCATCTTTTCTGACCACAACAGTATGAAACTAGAAATCAACCAAGGGGGGAATAAACAGGAAAAGAATGAACACACAGAGACTAAACAACATGCCACTAAAAAACCAATGGGTCAGTACTGAAATCAAAGAACCAATCAGAAAATATCTCAAGACAAAAGACAGTAAAAACACAACTTAACAAAAAATCTATGGGCTACAGCAAGAGCATTTCTAAGAGGGAAGTTTATAGTGATATAGGCCTTCCTCAAAAAACAAAGAATATCTCACATAAACAACCTAACGTACCACCTAAAAGAATTAGAAAAAGAAGAAAAAACCAAAAGTCAGCAGAAGAAAGGAAATAATTAAGATCACAGGTGAAATAAAATGTTTAAAAAGCAATAAAAAGATCAATAATATTAAGAGCTGTTTTTTGGAAACGATAAACAAAATTGACAAACCTCTAGCCAAGCTCAACAAGAAGAAATGAGAGAGGTCACAAATAAATGAAATATGAAGTACAAGAGGAAAAATAACAATTGATACCACAAAAATACTAAAACTCATAAGAGAATACTATGAACAGTTATACGCCAACAAATTGGACAACCTAGAAGAAAGGGACAAGCTTCCAAAAACATGCAGCCTGCCAAAACTGAGTAAAGAAGAAACAGATAATCTGAACAGACCGATTACTAGAAGTGAAATAGAATCTGTAATAAAACAAAACAAAACAAAACAAAACTCCCTGCAAACAAAAGTTCAGGACTGGATGGCTTCACTGGGGAATTCTACCAAACATACAAAGAAAAAATTCTACCTATCCTTCCAAAACTATTCCAAAAAACTGAAGAGGAGGGAACTCTCCCAAATTCATTCTATGAAGCCACAATCACCTTAATACCAAAACCTGACAAAGATACTATAAAAAAAGAAAATAACAGGCCAATACCTTTGATTAATATACATGCAAAAATCCTCAATAAAATATTAGCAAAATACATAAAAAGGATCATACACCATGATTGAGTTGTATTAATTCCAGGGTCCCATGGATGGTTCAACATACGCAAATCAATCAGTGTGATGCACCACATTAACAAAAGGAAAGACAGAAACCACACAATCATCTCAATATATGCAGAAAAAGCATTTGACAAAATTCAACATCCATTCATGATTTAAAAAACTCTCACCAAAGCTGGTATAGAGGGAACATACTTCAACATGATAAAGGCTATTTATGACAAACCCAGAGACAACATAATATTCAATGGTGCAAAGCTGAAAGCCTTCCAGCTAAATTCAGAAACAGGACAAAGATACCCACCCACACTAATTCCATTCAACATAGTATTGGAAGTCCTAGCCATAGCAATCAAACAAGGAAAAGAAATAAATGGTATTCAAATTGAGAGGGAAGAGGTAAAACTCTATTTGCAGATGGCATGGTATTCTATATAGAGAACCCTAAAGTCTCCACACAAAAACTCTTAGAACTGACGAATGAATATAGCAAGGAAGCAACATACAAGATTAATATCCAGAAATCTGTTGCATTTCTTTACACTAACAATGAAATATCAGAAAGAGAAATATTGGGGACTGGGAGCTGAGGCTCCGGCTTTTGTCGGAGCGCCGGGAGAGGACTGAGGTTGGCGGCGTGAACACAGCCTGCGGGGCGTTGGTGCACCACGGCTGGCCGGGAGAGAGTCCGGGGAGAAGTCTGGAACTGCCGAAGAGGCAAGAGACTTTTACGTCCCTCTTTGTTTCCTGGTGCACGAGGAGAGGGGATTAAGAATGCTGCTTGAGAGAGCTCCAGGGACGGGCGCGAGCCGCGGCTAGGGGTGCGGAGCCCAGAGACGGACGTGGCTAGGGCCGCCCAGAGCGGCTAGGGCCGCTGCTGCCGCCACCGGGAGGCCTGTGTGCGAACACAGGTCACTGGCCACGCGCCCTTCCGGGGAGCCTGTGCAGCCCGCCACTGCCGGGGTCCCGGGATCCAGGGACAACTCCCCCGGGAGAACGCACAGGCGCGCCTCAGGCTGCAACGTCTCGCCGGCCTCTGCCGCTGCAGGCCCGCCCCACACTCCGTGCCCCTCCCTACCCCCGGGCCTGAGTGAGCCAGAGCCTCCGAATCAGCGGCTCCTTTAACCCCGTCCTGTCTGAGCAAAGAACAGACGCCCTCCAGCGACCTACACGCACAGGCGGGTCTAAATCCAAAGCTGAGCCCCTGGGAGCTGTGAGAACAAAGAAGAGAAAGGGAAATCTCTCCCAGCAGCCTCAGAAGCAGCGGATTAAAGCTCCACAATCAACTTGATATACCCTGCATCTGTGGAATACCTGAATAGACAACCAATCATCCCAAATTAAGGAGCCCTGTGGATGAAAGGCTCTTGGGGCTGCAGCCAGGAGTCAGTGCTGTGCCTCTGAGGTGGGAGAGCCAACTTCAGGACACTGATCCACAAGAGACCTCCCAGCTGCACATAATATCAAACAGCAAAAATTTCCGAGAGATCTCCATCTCAACGCCAGCACCCAGCTTCACTCAACGACCAGCAAGCTACAGTGCTGGACATCCTATGCCAAACAACTAGCAAGACAGGAACACAACCCCACCCATTAGCAGAGAGGCGGCCCAAAATCATAATAAGTCTACAGACACCCCAAAACACACCACCAGACGTGGACCTGCACACCAGAAAGACAAGATCTAGCCTCATCCACCAGAACACAGGCACTAGTACCCTCCACCAGGAAGCCTACATAACCCACTGAACCAACCTTAGCCACTGGGGACAGACACAAAAAACAACAGGAACTACGAACCTTCAGCCTGCAAAAAAGGAGACCCCAAACACAGTAAGATAAGCAAAATGAAAAGACAGAAAAACACACAGCAGATGAAGGAGCAAGATAAAAACCCATCAGACCTAACAAATGAAGAGGAAATAGGCAGTCTACCTGAAAAAGAATTCAGAATAATGATAGTAAGGTTGATCCGAAATCTTGGAGATAGAATGGACAATAGAATGGACAAAATGCAAGAATCAGTTAACAAGGACCTAGAAGAACTAAAGATGAAACAAGCAACGATGAACAACACAATAAATGAAATTAAAAGTACTCTAGATGGGATCAATAGCAGAATAACTGAGGCAGAAGAACGGATAAGTGACCTGGAAGATAAAATAGTGGAAATAACTACTGCAGAGCAGAATAAAGAAAAAAGAATGAAAAGAACTGAGGACAGTCTCAGAGACCTCTGGGACAACATTAAACGTACCAACATTCGAATTATAGGGGTTCCAGAAGAAGAAGAGAAAAAGAAAGGGACTGAGAAAATATTTGAAGAGATTATAGTTGAAAACTTCCCTAATATGGGAAAGGAAATAGTTAATCAAGTCCAGGAAGCACAGAGAGTCCCATACAGGATAAATCCAAGGAGAAATACGCCAAGACACATATTAATCAAACTGTCAAAAATTAAATACAAAGAAAACATATTAAAAGCAGCAAGGGAAAAACAACAAATAACACACAAGGGAATCCCCATAAGGTTAACAGCTGATCTTTCAGCAGAAACTCTGCAAGCCAGAAGGGAGTGGCAGGACATATTGAAAGTGTTGAAGGAGAAAAACCTGCAACCAAGACTACTCTACCCAGCAAGGATCTCATTCAGATTTGATGGAGAAATTAAAACCTTTAGAGACAAGCAAAAGCTGAGAGAGTTCAGCACCACCAAACCAGCTCTACAACAACTGCTAAAGGAACTTCTCTAGGCAAGAAACACAAAAGAAGGAAAAGACCTACAATAACAAACCCAAAACAATTAAGAAAATGGGAATGGGAACACACATATCGATAATTACCTTAAATGTAAATGGACTAAATGCTCCCACCAAAAGACACAGATTGGCTGAATGGATACAAAAACAAGACCCATATATTTGCTGTCTACAAGAGACCCACTTCAGACCTAGAGACACATACAGACTGAAAGTAAGGGGATGGAAAAAGGTATTTCATGCAAATGGAAACCAAAAGAAAGCTGGAGTGGCAATTCTCATATCAGACAAAATAGACTTTAAAACAAAGACTATTAGAAGAGACAAAGAAGGACACTACATAATGATCAAGGGAGCGATCCAAGAGGAAGATATAACAATTGTAAATATTTATGCACCCAACATAGGTGCACCTCAATACATAAGGCAAATACTGACAACCATAAAAGGGGAAATCGACAGTAACACATTCATAGTAGGGGACTTTAACACCCCACTTTCACCCATGGACAGATCATCCAAAATGAAAATAAATAAGGAAACACAAGCTTTAAATGATACATTAAATGAGATGGAGTTAATTGATATTTATAGGACATTCCATCCAAAAACAACAGAATACACATTTTTCTCAAGTGCTCATGGAACATTCTCCAGGATAGATCATATCTTGGGTCACAAATCAAGCCTTGGTAAATTTAAGAAAATTGAAATTGTATCAAGTATCTTTTCCAACCACAACGCTATGAGACTCGATATCAATCACAGGAGAAGATCTGTAAAAAATACAAACACATGGAGGCTAAACAATACACTACTTAATAACGAAGTGATCACTGAAGAAATCAAAGGGGAAATCAAAAAATACCTAGAAACAAATGACAATGGAGACACGACGACTCAAAATCTATGGGATGCAGCAAAAGCAGTTCTAAGAGGGAAGTTTATAGCAATACAATCTTACCTTAAGAAACAGGAAACATCTCGAATAAACAACCTAACCTTGCACCTAAAGCAATTAGAGAAAGAAGAACAAAAAAACCCCAAAGTTAGCAGGAGGAAAGAAATCATAAAAATCAGATCAGAAATAAATGAAAAAGAAATGAAGGAAACGATAGCAAAGATCAATAAAACTAAAAGCTGGTTTTTTGAAAGGATAAACAAAATTGATAAACCATTAGCCAGACTCATGAAGAAAAAAAGGGAGAAGACTCAAATCAATAGAATTAGAAATGAAAAAGGAGAAGTAACGACTGACACTGCAGAAATACAAAAGATCATGAGAGATTACTACAAGCAACTCTATGCCAATAAAATGGACAACCTGGAAGAAATGGACAAATTCTTAGAAAGGCACAACCTGCCAAGACTGAATCAGGAAGAAATAGAAAATATGAACAGACCAATCACAAGCACTGAAATTGAAACTGTGATTAAAAATCTTCCAACAAGCAAAAGCCCAGGACCAGATGGCTTCACAGGCGAATTCTATCAAACATTTAGAGAAGAGCTATCACCTATCCTTCTCAGACTCTTCCAAAATATAGCAGAGGGAGGAACACTCCCCAACTCATTCTACGAGGCCACCATCACCCTGATACCAAAACCAGACAAGGATGTCACAAAGAAACAAAACTACAGGCCAATATCATTGATGAACATAGATGCAAAGATCCTCAACAAAATACTAGCAAACAGAATCCAACAGCACATTAAACGGATCATACACCATGATCAAGTGGGGTTTATTCCAGGAATGCAAGGATTCTTCAATATACGCAAATCAATCAACGTGATACACCATATTAACAAATTGAAGGAGAAAAACCATATGATCATCTCAATAGATGCAGAGAAAGCTTTTGACAAAATTCAACACCCATTTATGATAAAAACCCTGCAGAAAGTAGGCATAGAGGGAACTTTCCTCAACATAATAAAGGCCATATGTGACAAACCCACAGCCAACATCGTCCTCAATGGTGAAAAACTGAAAGCATTTCCACTAAGATCAGGAACAAGACAAGGTTGCCCACTCTCACCACTCTTATTCAACATAGTTTTGGAAGTTTTAGCCACAGCAATCAGAGAAGAAAAGGAAATAAAAGGAATCCAAATCGGAAAAGAAGAAGTAAAGCTGTCACTGTTTGCAGATGACATGATACTATACATACAGAACCCTAAAGATGCTACCAGAAAACTACTAGAGCTAATCAATGAATTTGGTAAAGTAGCAGGATACAAAATCAATGCACAGAAATCTCTGGCATTCCTATACACTAAGGATGAAAAATCTGAAAGTGAAATCAAGAAAACACTCCCATTTACCATTGCAACAAAAAGAATAAAATACCTAGGAATAAACCTACCTAAGGAGACAAAAGACCTGTATGCAGAAAATTATAAGACACTGATGAAAGAAATTAAAAATGATACAAATAGATGGAGAGATATACCATGTTCTTGGATTGGAAGAATCAACATTGTGAAAATGACTCTACTACCCAAAGCAATCTACAGATTCAATGCAATCCCTATGAAACTACCACTGGCATTTTTCACAGAACTAGAACAAAAAATCTCACAATTTGTATGGAAACACAAAAGACCCCGAATAGCCAAAGCAATTTTGAGAACGAAAAATGGAGCTGGAGGAATCAGGCTTCCTGACTTCAGACTATACTACAAAGCTACAGTAATCAAGACAGTATGGTACTGGCACAAAAACAGAAATATAGATCAATGGAACAGGATAGAAAGCCCAGAGATAAACCCACGCACATATGGTCACCTTATCTTTGACAAAGGAGGCAGAAATGTACAGTGGAGAAAGGACAGCCTATTCAATAAGTGGTGCTGGGAAAACTGGACAGCTACATGTAAAAGTATGAGATTAGATCACTCCCTAACACCATACACAAAAATAAGCTCAAAATGGATTAAAGACCTAAATGTAAAGCCGGAAACTATCAAACTCTTAGAGGGAAAACATAGGCAGAACACTCTATGACATAAATCACAGCAAGATCCTTTTTGACCCACCTCCTAGAGAAATGGAAATAAAAACAAAAGTAAACAAATGGGACCTAATGAAACTTCAAAGCTTTTGCGCAGCAAAGGAAACCATAAAGAAGACCAAAAGACAACCCTCAGAATGGGAGAAAATATTTGCAAATGAAGCAACTGACAAAGGATTAATCTCCAAAATTTATAAGCAGCTCATGCAGCTTAATAACAAAAGAACAAACAACCCAATCCAAAAATGGGCAGAAGACCTAAATAGACATTTCTCCAAAGAAGATATACAGACTGCCAACAAACACATGAAAGAATGCTCAACATCACTAATCATTAGAGAAATGCAAATCAAAACTACAATGAGATATCATCTCACACCAGTCAGAATGGCCATCATCAAAAAATCTAGAAACAATAAATGCTGGAGAGGGTGTGGAGAAAAGGGAACCCTCTTACACTGTTGGTGGGAATGTAAATTGATACAGCCACTGTGGAGAACAGTATGGAGGTTCCTTAAAAAGCTACAAATAGAACTACCATATGACCCAGCAATCCCACTACTGGGCATATACCCTGAGAAAACCATAATTCAAAAAGAGTCATGTACCAAAATGTTCATTGCAGCTCTATTTACAATAGCCCAGAGATGGAAACAACCTAAGTGTCCATCATCGGATGAATGGATAAAGAAGATGTGGCACATATATACAATGGAATATTACTCAGCCATAAAAAGAGACGAAATTGAGCTATTTGTAATGAGGTGGATAGACCTAGAGTCTGTCATACAGAGTGAAGTAAGTCAGAAAGAGAGAGACAAATACCGTATGCTAACACATATATATGGAATTTAAGAAAAAAAAAAAATGTCATGAAAAACCTAGGGATGAAACAGGAATAAAGACACAGACTTACTAGAGAATGGACTTGAGGCTATGGGGAGGGGGAAGGGTAAACGGTGACAAAGCAATAAAGAGGCATGGACATGTATACACTACCAAACGTAAGGTAGATAGCTAGTGGGAAGCAGCCGCATAGCACAGGGAGATCAGCTCGGTGCTGTGTGACCGCCTGGAGGGGTGGGATAGGGAGGGTGGGAGGGAGGGTGACACAAGCGGGAAGAGATATGGGAACATATGTATATATATAACTGATTCATTTTGTTGTGAAGCTGAAACTAACATACCATTGTAAAGCAATTATGCTCCAATAAAGATGTTTAAAAAAAAAAAAAAAGAAAGAGAAATATTAAAAAATCCCAATTAAAACTGAGTCAAAATGAATAAAATACCTAGGAATCAACTTAACCAAGGAGGTAAAAGACCTATATGCTGAAAACTATGAAACACTGATGAAGGAAATTGAAGATGACTCAAAGAAATGGAAAGATACCCCATGGTCTTAGATTGGAAGAATTAATATTGTTAAAATGGTCACACTACCCAAAGCAATCTATAGATTTAATGAGATTCCTATTAAAATACCCATGACACTTTTCACAGAACTAGAATAAATAATCCCTAAATTTATATGGAACCACAGAAGACCCAGAATTGCCAAAGAAAAGGAAAAAGGAAAAAGAACAAAGCCAGAGGCATAACCCTTCCAAACTTAAAACTATATTATAAGGCTACAGTAATCAAAACAGCATGGTATTGGCACAAAAACAGACATATAGATTAATGGACCAGAATAGAGAGCCCAGAAATAAGCCCATACACCTACAGCCAATTAATCTATGACAAAGGAGGCCAGAATATACAAAGGAGAAAAGACAATGTCTTCAACAAGTGGTGTTGGGAAAGTTGGAGAGCTACATGTAAATCAATGAAATTAGAACAGTCCCTCACACTATATACAAAAATAAACTCAAAATGGTTTAAAGACCTAAATATAAGACAGGATACCATAAAACTCCTAGAAGAGAACATAGGCAAAACATTCTTTGAAATAAATCATAGCAATATTTCTTAGATCAGTTTCCCAAGGCAAAAAGAAATAAAAGCAAAAATAAACACATATGACCTAATCAAACTTAAAAGCTTTTGCACAGCAAAGGAAACCATCAACAAAACAAAACGAAAACCTACGAAACTCAAGAAAATATTTGCAAACAACGTGACCAACAAGGGGTTAATATCCAAAATATACAAATAGCTCATACGACTCAATATCAAAAAGAAGAAAAATCAAAATATGGGCAGAGACCTAAATAGACATTTCTTCAAAGACCTACAGATGGCCAACAGAAACATGAAAAGATGCTCAATATCACTAATTATTAGAGAAATGCAAATAAAACTACAATGAGGTATCACCTCATATAGGTCAGAATGGCTATCATCAAAATGTCTACAAATAATAAATGCTGGAGAGAATGTGAAGAAAAAAGTATCCTCCTACACTGTTGTGGAATGTAAATTGGTGCAGCCGCAATGGAAAATCATATGGAGGTTCCTTAGAAAACTAAAAACAGAACTACTATATGATCCATCAATCCCACTCCTGGGCATATATCCAGAAAAGGTGAAAACTGTAATTCGAAAAGATACTTGCATCCCAAGTTCATAGCAGCATTATTTACTCCCAAGGCATGGAAATAACCCAAGTACCCATCAATAGACGATTGGCTTAAGAAGACATGGTATATATACAAATTGGAATATAACTCAGCCATAAAAAGAATGAATATTGCCATTTTCAACAACATGAATGAACCTAGAGCATATCATACTAAGTGAAGTAAGTCAGAGAAAGATAATTACATGATATCTCTTATCTGTGGACTCTAACAAAATAATACAAATGAATCTATATGTAAAACAAAAGCAGACTCACAAAGAAAACAAACTTATGGTTACCAAAGGGGAAAGTGGGGGGGGGGAGGGATAAATTAGGAGTATGGGATTAACAGATACAAACTACTATACCCAAAATAGACAAGCAACAAGGAGTTACTGTATAGCACAGGGAACTATAGTCAATATTTTTTAATAACCTATAATGGAAAATAATCTGAAAAATATATATATATGGGTATGAGTAAATCACTCTGCTGTACACATGAAACGAACACAAAATTGTAAATCAACTGTACTTCAATTATAAATAAATACTTATATCTAATCATATCTAAATTTGTCATATCAAAACATTTAGTCAGATATGTGTATATATATATATATATATACACACACACACAATACATTTATAAAATATAGGCAACATATTAAGAGTTAGCTTTTCTTAAATACATGTTAAATAATTCTTAATCTGGTGAGAAAGAACTCCACAAAAATTATCTGTGGATGAGAGGAAGCACAAACTTTATCACACTTCTTAAGTCTGTTCTGGGTTGAACATACAAGCATACACATGTACATCTTATTTTATCAATGAACACTGTTAAAAGCCCATATAAAAAACAAACTGAGCAAATCTGAAATAAGAAGATGCAATTACATAAAGTAAAAAATGTCTAGAATTTAGGAGCACTCACAAATATTACTGACTCCATGCTTGTAGGAGTACACTGTGAATGAATAGAAAGTCAAGTACTATCAGACTAGCACACAGGAGTCATTAAACTATAACCATGTTAATCTAATTTTTCCCAAGATGTGCTAAAAATTCACATCCTCAGGAACAGTGTATATAGAAGAATGTAGGGTATTTTTTCCTTTTTTAAAATTCTAAATGAATGGTCTATTGTCTGTGCTCTACTCTCAGTAGCAGCAATAATGATGGTAACAGCAGGGTCCACTGATAATAGTGTTTTGAAGATAGACCCCAAGGCATTTTTACTTCAATATACATTCTTAGAAAAAGGATTTCTGAACCACCGGTCTAACAGAAGTGATCTCGGTGAGGTAAAATTTAGCACTGAGCCTAGCACATAGCAGATATTCAATACATATTTTTTGCATGAACAAATGAGAAATAAATAAATGGCAACTTTGTTATCTAGTTCAACAATTTTAATTTTACAGATGAGAGTGATGAAAAAAGACTGTCATATGTTTAAAATTACAAAGTTGTTTAAGAGCAGAACCAAACCTAAAATTCATTGTTTGGAGTTTTTCTACCAAATTGTTTTGTCTGAATAAACTCCACAGAGTGAAATAGTGATACAATGAAGGGGATATAGAGCAGAATTTGTAGCCAACACGTCTGTGTGCATATTCTTTTCTCCTACTCACAAACTTTGGCAACTTGGGCACGTTCATTAAATTCTCTATGCCTTCCTTAGTTTATTATGATAGTCAGTACCTTTTTAGTGTAGTTAGTGAGAATTAAATGAGTTAATACATGTGAAGAGTCTTACTAGAGTCCCTGGTGCCCAGTAAAGGGTCAATTAATATTATTATTATAGGTTATCAAAACTATGCCTCTCTCAAGTCAAATATGATATGCTGGGATGATCAATAATAAATCCTGCTATTTATTAACTTCTTTCTATGTACGAGGAATCCACAGATATCATTTATAATGTCACATATCTGTGCAAGGCAGTTTTAATTAGAAGCAATATCAGGAGGCAGAATGTTGTAGTGGTGGAGAGTGAGGGATCTGGATTTACACTAAGTAGGTGAGAATTCTGCTCCACCAATTGCTAGCTCTGCAATTGGGCAGGTTTTATTTCATTTATTTTATTTAACAAACATTTATGAAGCCCTACTATGTACCAGGCATTTTTCTAAATACTCTGCAGTTACTGAGTCATTTAGTCTTTATAAAAGAGGAAGAGATTTTATTACACCCATTTTGCAGAGAAACAAACTGAGATATTAACAAAAAGCATCATGGTACAGTGATTGAGTACATACCCTCCTGAGAGTGACTACTTGGGGTATAAATCCTGCCTCCTCCACTTCCTAGTGATGTGACTCAGGTGATTTAGGATAGCTAACTCTGCAACAATTATCTCTTCTGTACAATATGATAATAATAGCACCTGCCTCAAAGAGTTGCTGTAATATTTAAATTGGATAACCTGCCAAGAAATTAGAACAATGCCTTGCCGTGCTCAAAGTATGCTAAAGATTAACACTGTCAATGTTATCGTTGTTGTTAATATTACTACTACAGGTGGGAAACTCAAGGCTCTGAGAGAGTCACTGAACCAAAGTAAAGGGGACAAGTAAGGGAGCAAGCTGGAATTCAAGCTCAATTTATCTATCCCCAGAGTCTGGGCTTTTCTGCTCTTAATTTGCTTCTTTACAGAGGACCTTTGGTCTCCCTCCTTGGATGACAAGCTCATAGCCAGTAGGCTGCATCTTGTTAGATATCATAGAAGTAGAGTGACTGCAGGAGTCTGAAAAGCAAAGTAGATGAGTTTCAAGTGTTGATCAGGGCTTTGCAACAGATATCTCCATTACATAACTCCAGAGAAACAGACTCCTGTCACAAGCCCCAATCCAATGTTACCTGAGTCACATTTTTTGTATCCATGCCCAATTGGATTCCCATTTGCTGAACAATGCTATAACATGGATAATCAAGACAAAGTACTTAGAGTCATAAAGTGAGTAAAGTGACAGTTTTGGAAACAATACAGATACCCTTAGTCTCAGTCTAGCTGAGTTCCTATATGTCATGTTGTTTTATCACTATTTTAAAATCTATTCAAAATGTTCACAGTTTTATGCTAATCACTTCCAGGTTCCATTTGCCCATTTGCTTATTCCTTATTCTCCTGGGTTTTTTGTTTGTTTGTTTACAATGGCTTATGTCTTCAAGCTGACAAAAGATGATAGTGTGATACATTTTTTCCACTTGCACATAGCTAAATCTGTGACTTTTTTAAAATAAGATTTTCTGTAAACATCTTCTGTTCACAGAGAAAAATCGTCCTTCTGGGAATTGTGGAAATAGGAAAACAAATAAGAAATGCACCAAACACAAACAGAATCAGCCCTAATCGGATTCCTTTTCAAAGTTTCAAGAACTTCAGACTGGATTTCAAAAACTTCATACTTGATTTCAGAACAGAGTATTAATTATGTGATGAAGAGAGTAAAATTCAAGGTATCTCTTTAGAGAAGTTTCCCAAGGCCATCACTTTGTCAGCTGAATAAACTTCTAATGTCATCATCCAGGGAAATTATAGTTTCGGCACAAGAACTGTGCCCCCTGGAATCACAGTTATTAAGTCTGCCCTTCTCCTGTAGGACCTACCCACTTCACCATGTCTTTCTCTCCAGCAATCATGCAATGTTATTAAACTACAAGTGAATCTCAAATTACAAATACAAATTATCCAGCTACAAGCATTTTCTCTCACAGTATTCAGTTCAGGTTGGCACATATCCACACATAATGGAAAGAGTTTTGGAAGAAAATCAAAAGACCTTGGCCTAAGTCCCAGTGCTAGCACTTTCTAGTTTTGTGACCTTGGGCAAGTTATTTGGCCTCACTGGTTTATGGTTTCCACATTTTAAAAACAGGGGATGATAATTCCTATTATTGCTGGTGTGAGGATTAAATATATCTGGTTTTAAGCACTTTGGAAATGATCAGCTTCCCTACTAAAGGCGGATATAGTTTCAGCTGCTTTCCTTCCTCCTTTAGTTTCAAACACTGTGAAAAGCACAGTTAAATTGTCGGATGTATAGTGAATGAATACATGAAGGGATGATTTGCAGTGAGTTTTGTTGTTGTAATTAAACTACACATTTAATCATCAACTATCAGTACCTACTGTATAATAACATCCAGTATAATAACACTGGATGTGGAGAAGACAGGAGGTCCCAGAAATAAGTAAATTAACAATGCTATCTCAGTGCATTTACTATGTGCCATGGCAGAGGGATGCACAGGATTGTACACGATATGGCTTGAAACACTAAGTGATTTGGGATGAGAAAACAAGAAGAGAAGGGAGTGAGAAACGCTGGGACTGGTGGAGTAGTCAGGTCCAGGATTACTTTATAAAACTCTTTATTTTTTAATCAATTTTAAATGCTAACTTTTAGGATGCAAAAATAGTTGAAGCATCACTCTTATGTATTCTTCAATGATCATGATGCCATTAGGAGGAACTTAAATATGTTTTATTTAATGCATCAGTCAAAAATCAGCCAGCTAATGTGACATAAGCTAGTTTGTTGGAAAACATCTTTAACATATTGACTACTTCAAAATTTGGAATGCCTTGTTTGACATGGTGAACACCATTTTGGGTACATACACTGCTTTCTTATTCATCCAAACTAAAATAAATGTTTTATTGTTTTGCTGGCCTGATTAAAAATAGATTTATAATTCCAACTTCTGGTAAAGCAGAGGCACTGATGCCGTCCCTATAACTACTTCCTGCCAACTACAGAAAATCTGCAAGATCACATGTACATTTAATTTACACAAAATTTGCAAATGTTTTGTGTGTGTGGCACTTTATTTTTTTCTTTCAATTTTTTGATTCGTTTACCATGCAATCACTTGATACTATTTTACTATTTATTTTCATCACTATTTTTCATTGCTTCTACCTGACTTCTCCAAAACCATGAGGCTATTTCCATACACCACACAATCCCAAGTCTGTATCAATGACCACCTCTACCCTCCATGTGACTGTTTCCAAAATTCTAGGTTCTAAGGCCAGTGATGATTAAATCTCCCAGACTAGGCAGCATCAGGAGAGAACCCCCAAACTCCTTACTATGGCGCTTTGTACCTGAGGTACCTATGAATTGCAGGTTGGTTAGGTGAGATCCTTTTCACTCCTTTTTGTCCCATGAAACCACATTTTCATATGACCTGAAATTTTGTTCTATCTTCAGGGTGAACTGAGTGTGCTAATTATGGATGTCATGTAGCCTAGGATCCTGTAGTCCACCCTGAGGCCTGAACCAGGTCTGCAGCAAATTAGCATCTTTCAATTAGAACAATTCTGCACCAGTACATAGCTGCCCTGCTTGCACATGCCTGGAGAGATATGAACTCTCCTTTGTCTCATTTTTTACCTTGTTCTAGGGCAGAGGTCAGCAAACTTCTCCCGTACGTGACCAGATAGTAAATATTTTAGGTTTTGTAAGCCAATTGTCTCTGTCATAAGTACTCAACTCTGTTGTTGTCACAGGAAAATCACACATGGACAATACCTAAATGAAAATTTCAGCAACTTGTCCAAGACCTTATGAGTAGCAAGTGACTAAGACAGGTTTAGAACCTACGGCTAATATTAAATAATGGAATTGCTTCCAAAATTATTTCCCTCAACATGTATGCACTGAGGGCCTACCAGTGCTAAGAACTTTCTGGACACAGGTAAACCACATGAAAATGCCTACCCTCATACAGTATATGATTTAATAAGTTCAACTCCTTTACGTAGTTAAAATAATATGCAAAAGCTTGTAATTAAGAGTCCTATCTTTTTCGAACCTTCCTCCAAATCCTCATTGGCTGCCTCTTTCACCAACTTTTGTTTTAGGCCTATTCGTCACCTCCGCAACTCTCAATGTTATGTCTACACATCTTTTCTACACATATTAACTCTAATTGATCAGAATTAATATGTATGTGCCTCTCCTTTCTGAAGATGGAGATATTATTCCACTTTCCATTTCTTGTTTGTCTTTTGCTTTCTTCCACATTCCAAGGTTTCTTCAGTGAACTTTTCACAAAAGCAAAAATAAAATCTTGACGAGGTTTTCATATTTACATTTTTCTCTGTAATGGTAATTGCATATTCTGTGTTTTTAAATCAGCTGATTTTAAATGTTGAAAACTAAATAAACAAAATACATCATTTTAACTATGTAAGTATAGTTTGCTGCAAGCTCAGGTACTAGTCTATCATTTATTTTCTCTACAGGAGTAAAATAACATTGAAGAGGGCTCTCATTTCTATGTAGTGTGAGTTGTCATTTAACTTAAATCTTTTAACTTAGTAGTCATATACGGCCTGTGGCATTGTAATAATCTTCTGAATATTCAGTTTGAACAGTCTTAATATTTAAATATAAAATGTTAACATTTATGCATATTGACAAAAGAAGAGAAGAAACTTTTTTTAGTCTTTTTTAAGAAAGTCTTTGCTTACTGCCCTAGCAGTGATAAGGAGTGACAAATAAAAGTACCATCTTGGGACATACAAAACCTCTTCTATTTCAAAACTACTATTTCTCATCCTTTGCACAATATGTTTTCTTTGTGTGAATAGATTAGGAATAAAAAAGAAAAACACCCAGCAATATCATTCAGTTTTCTTTACAACTTAGAAATAGATTTTCATTACCAAAAGCAAAGAATGTAACACAGTAATTATGGCATGCCTTAGTCCAACAAAATTCTATCATTATTTCAGTATGTTCTTTAATGAAAATGATAAAAATAAGGTCTATTTTCTAAATGATTGCTGGTAGAAATGACCTTAACTGAGGTTTTTGGTTGTTTTCTTTGATATTGTTTTTGAGAAGTCTTTAATTCTTATTCTGTTAGGGAGAAGCCATATTCACCTTCACATTTGATGAAGAAGTGTACCTCTGAAGCCAGGGTGATTACCTTCCCAGCCTTTTCTGTCTTGTCTAGAGTAACAGGGTAGCCTTCTATTTTAAAGAATAAATGACAATTACACATTTCCATTTACTTTGAAAACATATTTACGTCATGATTTTTAAAAATTGTTTTCCATATGAGAAATTACTGATAAACTGCTTTATGATATACCTACTGTATCTTCTTCAAGCATTATCTTGGTTGAAATTTGAAACAGATCCATGAAAAAGAATTTTCTTAACAACATTAGCTATATACTTATACACTATTTCAATGAAAGATGTATTTTTAAAAATGAGCAAGAGTTCAATATCTAAATGCTATCTGATAATTTTTCTAGTTTATTTAAGATACATTGTTTTTCATATACATTCATATGTTGATTCATCAAATGATATTCTACAAAAATTAAGTTTCCAATATTTGGGGAAAAGTTACTTTTACCTAAATGTATTTTGATCACTAAAATCCTGCTTTTAATCATACTTTGTATCTAAGCATCACAATAATATAGTGAATTAACCACATTTAATCCACTGGTCTTTGAAGAAGTTTTTTTAATATATTCACAAATTATTACTATTATATTACTATTATTATATTACTATTATATTATCTTGATACAATGGCAAAATGAGAAAATATTTTTAAAAGGAGCTTGAAGATAAGTCAGTGCCAAAGAGATTTTTCAGAAACAGAATACGGCAGCCTTTTTCTTGGCTTTCTGTTTACCATTATTGGTAATCTCTAGGCCCAAAAAGAGGACACAGAGAATAGAGGAGTGAAGAGAAGGACCCACTGCTGTACTTCTGTTCCTTGTCTAATATATTTCTTCAAAACAGTTCTGAGCTGGGCCTGCTAAACATTTTGCTAACAGCCCTAAAAGGAATCATTATTTTAAGATGCCTGGTGCTGCATGATTAAAGGATTTTGTTGACTTTTTAGCACATCATGATCAGATTTCAATAGAAAGGGCATGTGCTTAGAAGATCTCACTGTAAAGTCTTGTAAAGAGGTAAATAATCTAGAGACATTTGCCTTTTTAAAATGCACTGGGAAACTAAGCCTCAGGAGACACATCAGATGCAATCAACAAAAGCAGCGAACTTTTCACTTATCTGTTTATATTGAAGTTGCGCAATTATTTAGCATCTTTTTAACAAAATCTTTCATGCATTGTTCCCCAAAGAAAGGTATTAAAATGCCAATACCTTAGTATGCACACATAATACTCCCCAGAAAATATTAAGAAAATCAATAAAGAAATCAATAACAGTCTGGAGTCTGCAAGAGTTGCAAAATACATTGATGGCTTCCCTTTTATGTGCTTTGAAAAACTGATTTCAATCGCTTGATTACTGATTCTTAGAATTTCAGTGAGAACTTTTTCTTTCCTCCCTCCCTCCCTCCCTCCCTCCTTTCTTTCTTTCTTTCTTTTCTTTCTCTTTCTTTCTTAAGACTCAGCAGGGACATGATAGTGTGAATTAAAATCCAGACAGTGTTTTTCATTAAAAAAAAAATCAGTGTTCTTTCTTAAGATAGAAAAAGAATATTTTCAATGCATTATTAGTAAGTAAAACATCAAAAGAGGAACACATCACAATGAAATGGTATAGGATTCTATATAGCATAAAACAAATGAAAATTAAATATTCACTAAGGCTCTCAACATTTTCAGTAAAAAAAAAAAAATTTAAATTTCTAGTCTCATTTGTAACACTTTTGTGCCAATCTATGAACTTTTGTAAATGCTTAATTTGGCAAGTCATAAATAAACTTTCTTTTGTACCCATTTATGCTTCCTCTCATTGTTCCATTTCATGCTCTCCTTTACAACACTACTTATTGAAAGAGTTTTCTCTACTTAGTTTTCCAGTTTCTCTCCTCCATTCTCTCTGAAACCCACTCCAATCAGGTTTTCTTCCCTATCATTCCACGGAAACTGCTCTTGACAAGGTCCTTAATGACCTTAGTTTGCAATAACCAATGACAAATTTTTAGTCCTCATAACTTCTCAGCATTGAGTCATGTACCTGAGTTGGTCAATTTCTTCTCTGATAGACTTCTTCTCTCATGTTTCCTTGTTTCCCATCATGCTCTTATCTGACCTGCAATCTTCATTAACCCCTGTGTGTTATCAACACATCAGTAAAAGTGGTCCTTTTAAAACAGTTCATGTCGGATCATATGGTAGTTCTATTTTTAGTTTTTTAAGGAACCTCAATACTGTTCTCCCTAGTGGCTGAACTAGTTCACATTCCCACCAACAGTGTGGGAGGGTTCACTTTTCTCCGTGTCCTTTCAAGCATTTATTGTTTATAGATTTTTTGATGATGGCCATTCAGACCAGTGTAAAGTGATACCTCATTGTAGTTTTGATTTGTGTTTCTCTAATAATTAGTGACGTTGACCATCTTTTCATGTGTTTTTTAACCATCTGTATGTCTTCTTTGGAGAAATGTTTATTTAGATCTTCTGCCTGTTTTTTGATTGGGTTGTTTGTTTTTTTGGTGTAGAGCTGCATGAGCTGTTTGCATATTTTGGAGATTAATCTCTTGTCAGTTGCTTCATTTGCAAATATTTTCTTGCATTCTGAGGGTTGTTTTTTCATTTTGTTTATGGTTTCCTTTGCTGTGCAAAAGCTTTTAAGTTTAATTAGGTCCCATTTGTTTATTTTTGTTTTTATTTTCATTACTTGGAGGAGGATCAAAAAAGATCTTGCTGTGATTTATGTCAGAGAGTGTTCTGCCTATGTTTTATATACACATTACTATATATAAAATAGATAACTAATAAGGACCTACTCCATAGCACAGGGAACTCTACTCAATGCTCTGTAATGGCCTGTATGGGAAAAGAAACTAAAAAAGAGTAGATATATATATATATGTATAACTGCTTCACTTTGCCGTATACCTGAAACTAACACAAAATTGTAAATACCCTAAAAAAAATTAAAAAAAAAACAGCTCATGTTACTTCTCTGCTCAAAAGCCACAGTAACTATGCATATCACTCAAAGAAAAAACTACATCTTTCAACAACCTACAAGGCCTTTTATGATTTGTCTCCATTAACTATAAGACACTCCTGTTTCTCTTTTACTTAGTTGACTACACCATCTTTTTTTTTCCTGTTTCTCAAAAACTCCCAAAATGTTCCCACCTTAAGTCCTTTGCTTCAGATTCTCCTTCTGTCTCTCCCTCAGATATCCTTTTTTTTTTTAACATCTTTATTGGAGTATAATTGTTTTACAATGGTGTGTTAGTTTCTGCTTTATAACAAAGTGAATCAGTTATACATATACATATGTTCCCATATCTCTTCCCTCTTGCATCTCCCTCCCTATCCCACCCCTCTAGGTGGTCACAAAGCACCGAGCTGATCTCCCTGTGCTATGCAGCTGCTTCCCACTAGCTATTTTACGTTTGGTAGTGTATATCTGTCCATGCCACTCTCTCACTTTGTCACAGCTTACCCTTCCCCCTCCCCATATCCTCAAGTCCATTCTCTAGTAGGTCTGTGTCTTTATTCCCATCTTACCCCTAGGTTCTTCATGACCTTTTTTTTTTTCTTTTTTTCTTAGATTCCATATATATGTGTTAGCATATGGTGTTTGTTTTTCTCTTTCTGACTTACTTCACTCTGTATGACAGACTCTAGGTCCATCCACCTCACTACAAATATCTCAATTTCATTTTTTTTATGGCTGAGTAATATTCCATTGTATATATGTACCACATCTTCTTTGGAGGTTCCTTAAAAAACTACAAATAGAACTACCATACGACCCAGCAATCCCACTACTGGGCATATACCCTGAGAAAACCATAATTCAAAAAGAGTCATGTACCAGGGCTTCCCTGGTGGCGCAGTGGTTGAGAGTCCACCTGCCGATGCAGGGGACACGGGTTCGTGCCCCGGTCCGGGAAGATCTCACGTGCTGCGGAGTGGCTAGGCCTGTGAGCCATGGCCACTGAGCCTGTGCGTCCGGAGCCTATGCTCCGCAACGGGAGAGGCCACAACAGTGAGAGGCCCGCGTACCGCAAAAACAAAAAAAAGAGTCATGTACCAAAATGTTCACTGCAGCTCTATTTGTCTGGAGACAAATCATTTGTTCATTGCAGCTCATGCCAGGGCATGGAAGCAACCTAAGTGTCCATCATCGGTTGAATGGATAAAGAAGATATCCTTTTTAGCCAACTCCTCCATCTCTTTCAAGTCTTTGCTTAAACTTCACCTTCACTAAGATATCTATGACATCAATCCTTTTCATACTGGAACTGCCCATCTTCCTTCCCATTACTCACAGGGGCTCCTAATTCCTTCAATCTCTCTCTCGTTTTTTTTTTTCTCATAGCACTTCCTAAAGTAGTATATAACTTACTTAGTTTTTATATTTTTTGTTGGTTTGCTTTCTTGTCTCTCTCCACTAAAACGTAAACTCCATAAAGAAAAGGAATATTTTCAGTTCTATTCACTGATAATATACATAATATAATATAAATCTGACACACTGGTAGCACTCAATAGATATCCGTTGAAGAAATATGTAAATGAAGCTTTAAGCATGTACTTCTAAAATTTCAGGTTGATTAAAAGAAAGAATAATAATAAAGGCAATAATAAGTTAAGGAAAGCAATGTATTTTCCTTTCCTATTATTTTTTCTTTGCTCTCTTTTAGAGTTCATATAATATACACATATAACATATACCGTCAGTTTCCTTAAACATAACCCTCACGAGGCTGTGAAATTCTTGAGGCCAAGTGCTATTCAGAGTCATCTTTATTACAATGCCTAATAGCACAATATCTGGTACACAATAAGAACTTAAAAATTAAGGACACCAAAAGCACAAGTCATAATACAAAATAAATTGGACTACATAAAATTTAAAACTTTCAAGCTGCATATCAATAAAGTGAAAATATGACCCATAGAGTAAGAGAAAATATTTGAAAATTATATATCTGATAAGGGACCTGTATCTAGAATATATAAAGAATTCTTATAATTCAGTAGTATAAAGATAAATAACTCAAAACAGGCAAAGGATTTAAAAGGCCATTTCCTCCAAATATATGGGCAAACAGCCAATAAGCACATGAAAAGATGTTCAACACCACTGGCTATTAGGATGGTTATAATAAAACAGACAGGTAATAAAGTGTTAGTCTTATATGTGGAATCTAGAATATGACACAAATGAACTTATCTATGAAACAGACTCACAGACATAGAGAACAGACTTGTGCTTGCCAAAGCGGGTGGGGGGTGTTGGGAGAGGGATAGATTGGGAGTTTGGGATTAGCAGATACAAACTGTCATATAGAGAATGGATGAACAACAAGGTCCTACTCTATAGCATAGGGAACTATACTCAGTATTCTGTGATAAACCATAACCAGAAAGAATATGAAAAAGAATGTATATACTATATGTATAACTGAATCACTTTGCTGTACAGCAGAAATTAATACATTGTAAATCAACTATACTTGAATCAATTTAAAAAAATAAAAAATAAAAACTGTTAGTAAGGATGTGGAGAAATTGGAATGAGAAATGGTACAGTCACTTTGCAGTCCATCAATCTGACAGTCCCTCAAGATGTTAAACATAATTATCATATGACCCAGAAATTCCACTCTTACATATATACTTAATAAAATTGAAAACGGATGCCCACACAAAAACTGGTACACTGATGGTAATAGCAACATTATTCATAATGGTCAAAAAGTGAAAATTACCTAAGGATAAACAAATTATGGTATATTATTTGGCAACAAAAAGGAATAAAGTTCTGATACAGAGGACAACATGGATGAACCTTGAGAACATTAGGCTAAGTAAAAATAGCCAGCCCAAGAATATTATGTGTTATTTGATTCCATTTATATGACATACCCAGAATAAACAAATCCACAGAGAAAAAAACGAATGTATGGGTAGGGAGTGGTTGGAACGGAGAATGACTGCTATTGGTTAGGGGGTTTCTTTTTGAGATGATAAAAACGTTCTAAAAAGGTTTCGCCAATGGTTGTACAACTCTTGTGAATATACTAAAAACATTGAGTTGTATACTTTAAAAGGGTTAATTCTGTAGTAAATTAATCTAGATAAAAATATTAAAGATAAATTTTAAAAAATTAATGGATGGCAAGGTTATAACATAATCTTGCAAAGTCAACTCAGTTTAAAGCAAAGCTAAAAGTTGACAAATTATTTGTAAATTTGGACAGGGTAGAGTCAACCTGTAGTCTTTGGACACTAATCTTAATATTTATATCCTTTTCCATATAGTATTGCTGTAGTTATTTCGGTAGGAGAGGGATGAATATATGAGAAGTCTGTGTGATTTTCCTTATGTTTTTAGGTCATATGATTTCATCTGTTTAGCAATGCTTATTCCATTACAATAACAGACTTTGGACAGTTATTATAAATGTATATTTTGTTTATTCAGTTTGCAATTATCCATGCTGATGAAGGGGAACAAGGATAAAGGAGAGGCAGAATCATTCATGTTAGCCTTTACAAATGATGTACCTTCTATTCTAAGAATTTCCAGTACTATAAACAAGCTGTTAAAACTTCAGAAACCTTTCTGTTCATATTCTCCTGCTTGCCCTTTAGCTTAACGCACCCTCATCCACTATTTCCCATCTAGACAGAATTAAGCAGGAGGATTAACAAATATGAAATAGATTATTTAAAGTAAAGAAGCTCAATTTATAATCCAGAAAATATATTTCAATTCATGACTCTTTTATCCCCTTTACTTTATCTTTATCTTATCACTGGCCTTGGAAGAATAAATAATTAGACAGTTCCAGACCCAATACCAATGTCTCTCTGTCAAGAAGTTATCCAGGGACCACTGTGTAAACTAGACTGTTCAGCTTGTCAAAAGGAAAAAGAATTACTTTCAAAGTAGAGTCAATCCTCCTTTAGTTGAGACCAGAAATCCTAAAGTAAAGAAAATGATGATTTCTTAATTACTTAGTTTTAGCCAATAATAATATTTCTTTTTCCTTTCTTCAGTGGATAGATGCTCAGTTTATTCACTCCTGTACTCTCTGTGGTGCTTCACAGTAATGTTAGAATTTGCCCTTTCTCTCACTCCAGTCCAAAACCCATCCTATATCCTCTCCAGACAAATCTCCCACCCTCACTCATCCTTTCTTTGAATTCCAGGGGAAGGCAAATGCTGCAGCCAGCAGCCTGCCTTCATGGAGAAAGAAGTTTTGACTGACACAGCAGTTCTTAAGGCAGACTGATAAATTCCATCCATGATTTCCACTTCAGGGTCCTCTCCCACTCTCTTATCTGCCTCCTCCAAGCCTGAGTTTGATCCAGGGTTTTGTCAGGTACACTACTTTCCATCTCTGCTGTACCTGATTCCTTTGAGTTTTTTTTTAATGAGTTTTCTCTACTTTAGTTTATTGATATCCCATCTACCTTGGGTTGATGAAATAAAAATTCATATTTTAAGGCAAGACAAGAAAAAAGTTAAACATAATATTTTTCTCTGTCCATTTTGGCCTCCTCCCTCCCATCTCGTGTGCATTGTGCATCTGCATTATGTGTTAACCAGACCTCCCCCACGGCAGAAATACCTGTTCAATCACAAAGATCAAATTTTTATCTTCTTCAGGTGTCAGCTATGTAACTACTTAGAAGGTAACATTCCTTTCTCAATCTTGTAAGGGGTTACAATGACCCACCACTCACCTTGTACATGCAGACATCTTTGGTGAATTTTATGTACAGTGCCAATATATCATTTCCCTTAAAGATAGCCATTGGTACAGAACAGACTGGTCAGATGACCTGCTGAGATACTGGGCCACATCTAACAGAAGTTCTTAACTTAAATACTTATTTATGACCTTATTAATATTATTAGCTATATTACTTGTATTCTGCCTACTTTACAAGATTCTCATTACTTGCATTACCAAATGTGACTGAGCCTCAGATAAAATTAATGATGATGAGGCAACCTGAAATGATTAATTAAATGCATAGTTCTATAAGAACAATGATTGCAGTAGTGTAACTCTAGATATGGGAAGAAGAAAAGAGTGAGCCATTTCCAGGACCATAACAGGCTAGTAAGACAAATGGTCCAGAGGCTTCTGGCTACTGTTTATGGGGCCTAGGCCACTAGTAGCACATCGAGTGGCCTATCAATGAAATCCTCACCCGCCTTGAGAAGAAGCATTCCTAGTACTGTGGGGCAAACTGGTCAGGAAATGCCTCCCAGATCTTGGTCGAACTTAACACCTAAAGGGAAGGGATTATAAAATAAGAATGTTGCCCACCATCCAATTTTACAAGGATCAAGTTATTAGCCAGTGTAGTCACTGACCTACACTACCCACCTACAGGAATTCAGGGAGAAGGGCAGGATAGGGCACTTTGTGCTCTGGGAAAGTCAACAGAACTGGCCCTCATACAGTTTTTAAGATTTTGTGGAGATCTTGTGAACCCAGTTTCTTGCATCTTCCCATACTTAGAAAAGCACTAAAATGATTAATGAAGATACCTGTTCCTCGCAAATAGCAGTAACCTTCCGCCAAGATGAGTGCTTGATTGCATGTACCCTCTCACCAAAATCACATACACACTGGCCTCCCCCTTTACCTCTTTGGAACAGTTCTCACAGTTCTCTGAGAGACTGTCTCTTGGGTTATAATCCTCAGGTTGACTCCAATAAAATTTTCCATTTCCTCTTTTTTTATATGGAATATTGATTAATGTTTTCATTGACAGGGTCTTTTAGAAATCCATGAAAATGTTCCTTTGTTTTACTGTTTTATCAGCCTTGCAACGGCCTCCTTCTCCTCTCCTCATTTTTCTTCTCCTGTTCATTATAGTGGATTTTTACTGGTAAATGGGATTTTAAAATTTTATTTATTTGTTTGTCTACTGAGCTAAAGGGCAAGGATGAGGGGAAAGCAAATAGCTGTGCTCTTTCCACCATTTTGAACTAGAATCCCTTGGGAATATTGTATGTATTCCTCTGATTTCATACATACTTCCTCAAAATTGATGTAAGTACCTAAGGAACTGCAAAAGAGAGATTTTGTGTCATTGCTGTCTGCCCACTTTACTTTCTACCCTATGGATGGCTGTATTACATCCTATCGGCTTCCCCTCTCAACCTTTCTCTCCATTAAACCTGAGCACTTGGTTCTATCTCTGTGCTTTCTTGTGTGTTGCAGTGTTGGGAAGAGTAATTATCTTACTTCTTTATTTTTGCAGGTATGTAAGCCCCTGAATATGATCATCCTGAAAATAAATTTCTGTTAAGAATAATAATATAATCCAAGATAAATTTTATATAATATAATCCCCATTCCTGACTGGTGGCAAGAGTCCAGAGCTTTACTGTTTCACCACATCATGCTCAGTGTACTGTCTCAAATGTTGAGACCCTATTTTTTAAGTGCACACCATTTTTCATGTAAGCCATATATGCTGTATCCTGTTTTATTTGCAACCACCATTATTCTTCCTTAGGCCCTATTGTTTTTTTAACAAACAACACAACAAACAAATCTTTATATACAATAGTCAGTGAGACTTCCACACAGAATTTCAGATGCTGGGACTGATTGTATGTCCATATGGTTTTCATTGACTCAAAAAGGATACTAGGATACTTTATTCATATTCTGTCCATTTTTTTCTCCTTTTCTGAAACTATGTGTCTGTATATGTTCACATATTTAAAAATAAGTAAAAAAGGAGTACAGTAGAACATTTCCCTCATATCCGTGCAACAGACAATGATACATTTCCTCATTAACGGTCATGTGTACACAATAAAAAAGGATAAATGACCAATTCTGTCTTATCTCCTTCTTTTCTCCCTGTTTTCTGATTTCCTATCTAGTGGCTGACTCTCTCTGTCAGTAATAAACCAAACAAAACTGTGGAGGATTCATAACTATAAATGATAAGTGAGCCGAGGTATGAGATATCAAAAAACTTAATCTATTTCATTCTTTTTTAACTCATAGGCTTGCATGCTCTTGCAAAATATTATCTATGCTCACTTTGTCTGAACAAAAGCCTATAGGAAGGACCTCCCCGGTTGCAGAGTGGTTAAGAAGCTGCCAGCCAATGCAGGGGACACGGGTTTGAGCCGTGGTTCAGGAAGATCCAACATGCCACAGAGCAACTAAGCCCATGTGCCACAGCTACTGAACCTGCACTCTAGAGCCCATGAGCTACAACTACTGAGCCCGCGTGCCAAAACTACTGATGCCCACATACTTAGAGCCTGTGCTCTGCAACAAGAGAAGCCACTGCAATGAGCCCACGCACTGCAAGGAAAAGTAGCCCCTGCTCGCTGCAACTAGAGAAAGCTCACGTACAGCAACGAAGACCCAACATAGCCAAAAAAAATAAATAGATAAATAAGTAAATTTATATTAAAAAAAACTTTTAAAAAAAGCCTATAGGAAGAGATGGAGGTGGTTAGTTTAAACAAGAAATGATTTTATTAATGCCCACAGGAATGGTGAAATAAACATAATAAAGTCTATGTGACCTCAAAAGTCTTCTACATAGTGAATGGAGGAGCAAGAGGTGATCATCAAAATATTTTATTTGCCATGCTTAAAAAAAGGATTTGGCAATTTACCAAATTTTTATATGACTAGAACCATTTGCATTATGAGAAGATACAGAAGAGTACGTAGATTTTATGCTAGCTACTCTTCCTCTAAGCACCTGAGGCATAAAGATTTTGTGTTATTTGTTATTCTATTTAGAAAAATGACACCTTTCTAGTTGAAGCTAACCAAATTGTTATAAAAATGTTAGACAGTTACAGTGCACTGGAAGTGTGATCTTTTAAAATTATTATGCATGGTGAATATCTTGGAGAATATTTAATTGAGAAACCATGCTCTTGAAAGCCAGAAAATAAAGTAAACTTGAATGATGGTATGAATTTTATTTTGAAACATATCAGCTACGTATCAGATAAATACTGAATAAAATGATCAAGCATGAATTTTTCGAAATATCTGTGTTGCCTCTTCTTTATAAGTACACTATTTAAGCAAAATTGAAATGAAAATGCATTTGCTATTTATAAACATTTTTGTGTTATAACACACTCTGCTACAGCACATAGGTGAAGAGAGCAAAAAAGTAAATATGAACATTATTAAATATTATCAGCACAATATTGGAAATGTGCTTTCATTACTTCGATAATCTATAAACAAATTATAATTTTTAACAATATATATTGTAAAGTATAAAATTTAAATGTTTTAAAGTATAAAGTATTGCTTCTGTCTTAGAAACAACATGATTGCAGAGGAAAGACAATTCATTTTTTATTATTATTTAACATATTTTTATTACAGAGCTAATATAATCTCATTGTAGGTAAAATATGCAATTCAGAAAAAAATATTACTACCCACTGCCCAAATAGCTATAGATAAAATTTTGTAGATTATTACATTAGTGTCCAATAATGTATCAGACCTCTTAGTATCTGTTTACCTACATGGGTTTGGCCCTGTGATTTGATTTGGCCCATAGGCATCAGCAAAAATGATAGAAGCTGAGGCTTGATAAGCACTTCTGAATTGGTGATGGTTTGCCTGAAACACTGCCACCCTTGTGTACAAAACCTGGGCTATTCTTCAAAAGAGACCATGTGGAAGAGAACTAAGGTACCCTGACCTACAGCCCCAGCTAACCTCCGGTTATGTGGCTCTGGCCTTGGATCACTCAGCTCTAGGAGAGTGATTAGATGGCTGAACCTGTGCAAAGTGACCCCAGATTAAATCAGGAAATAAACTGTCCAGTTGAGCTCAGCCCAGCCTGTAGAACAGCAAGCAAATAAATGGTTGTTGTTCTAAGTATAAGTAGCTGAAACATAAATTAGAGTCTAAATCTCGGATGCAACCCTTCAAAAACATTAAATATAGGGCACTGAATCTGTGATGGGCACTGGGTGGAGAGTGGACATATGGTGAACAAACTGTTAGAGAAAGTTAAAAAGACAGTGAGAAAACTCACAATGGAGGCTAGAAGGATGATTAGGCAGTTTTTGTAGTGGTAAAGTAATAGGAGAACACGTAAAGAGTTGATTGGCATCATTTAGCTGCATAGGAGGAGAAAAACAGAGGTACATACAGGAAAAGAGAAAGAAAGGGGAAAATGTACTATTTAGTTTTCAAGTAGAATTTAGAGGGAATATAGAGCATCTAAGAATTTTGGGGTCAAAAAATAAAACTCATGGCCAACAGGCAGATGAAAAGATGTTCCACATCACTAATCATCAGGGAAATGCAAATCAAAACCACGAGTTATCACCTCACACCTATCAGAATGGTTATCATCAAAAAGAACACAAATAAAAAATGTTGGCAAGGGTGTGGAGAAAGGGAACCCTTGTACACTGTTGGTGAGAATGTAAATTGGGGCAGACACTGTGGAAAACAAGTTTCTCAAAAAGCTAAAAATAGAACTATCATATGATCCAGCAATTCAACTCCTGGGTATATGTCTGATAAAAACAAAAACATCAATTCAAAAAGATACATGCACCCCAATGTTCATAGCAGCATTATTTACAACTGCTGAGATACGGAAGCAAACTATGTGTCCACCAACTGATGAATGTATAAAGAAGATGTGGTATACATATATATATATAAACACACACACAATGGAATACTACTCAGCCAATGAAATTTTGCCATTTGTAACAAGATGAGGGGCATTATGCTAAGTGAAATAACTGAGACAGAGAAAGACAAATTTGACATGATATCACTTATATTTAGAATCTAAAAAAATACAACAAACTAATGAATATGACAAAAAGACGCAGAGTCACAGATATAGAGAACAAAATAGTGGTTACCTGTGGGGAGAGGGGCAACAGGGGGGAGGAGAATAAGAGGTACAAACTATTCGGTATAAAATAAGCTATAAGGCTATATTGTACAACAAGGGGAATAAGCCAATATTTTATAATAACTATAAATGGAGTATAACCTTTAAGAACTATGAATCTGGCTTCCCTGGTGGCACAGTGGTTAAGAATCCACCTGCCAATGCAGGGGGCATGGGTTTGAGCCCTGGTCCGGGAAGATCCCATATGCTGCAGAGCAACTAAGCCCGTGTGCCACAACTACTGAGTCTGTGCTCTAGAGCCCATGAGCCACAACTACTGAAGCCTGTGTACCAAGAGCCCATGCTCCATAACAAGAGAAGCCACTGCAAGGAGAAGCCTGCACAGCAAAAGGAAGAGTAGACGCCGCTCGCCACAACTAGAGAAAGCCTGCGCACAACAACCAAGACCCAACGCAGCCAAAAATAAATTTTAAAAAAAGTACTATGAATCACTATATTGTACACCTGTAACTTATATAATACTGTACAGCAACTATACTTCACCAAAAAGAATTTAAAAATCTCATTCTCAAACCCATTCCACCTGACAAAAACAAAAGACTCTCAAAGAAATGACTTCAGAGTATGGACCATTCAAGAACACTGCTGTAAGATGCTTTGTTAAAACCTTAGAATTCAAAGGTTTCAAACATTAATTCAAACATTAATTCAAAGTTAATGTCTGAATACAAGAACTTTAAACAAGAAAAGAAAACAACTACTAGGAATTCTGTAGATATTGTTCCACAGAGTCTAATAAGCCCAAAGAGAATTATGGTTATGGTTTTTGGAGCATGGAATAAGCCATGATTAGACTCATAAAAAACTAAGAAATTTTTAAGATAACTGTATGCTCTTGGACAAAATGTATCACAAACAAGTCAAAATGGAAAGCAGCTTCTAGACCTTCAACTTTTTACAGAAATTAGAATAAAAAAATCTATCTGCTTAAATATACCCATTTCTTAAAGATAAGGAAATACATCTCAGAGGGCAGAGCCAAGCACTGGGTATCTGTGCCCTTCTAAGATCCACTCCCATATTGATTCTGAGTTTGTTCATACGAGCTCAATTATAATTTATTAGGTATGCTCTTAATACATGTCCAACCTACTAATAGATGCCAGTCAACAATATAAAGTAGGTAATTTAGTTTTATGATCCTGTAATACCTGGCATTTTTATTTGCTCCCTTTTGAGCATACTGACCCATAAATGAAAATGCAGCTGGTTTTGTATATATGCTTTTGTTCTGAGAAGCCCTAATGTACCCATTTGTTTTATTCTGTAATCCTTGTGGTTGTGAATCTTGCTCACTTTTCAGTCATTTCCAAGCCTAGTTCTCCTATTTTGAACACATGATTACAAAACCCCAAGTCCTAAAATCTTGGCTGCCTTTCCCATATTCAATCTATGAATGATCCCTTTTAATACAGCAATACTGTAGATAAAATTTCCAATGCAATTCCATAGATTTAGCTTAGCTAGAGATGTTATGACCTTGGTTATTGCCCCCCAAAGATCAGATTACTACAAAAAATTATTTTATGATGTAGTATATGAAGGAGGTTTTGAGGCCAACAAGGTAGTTAAAAGTGAAATCATGTGGGTTTATCACTTTGTGTGCTTTCAACATACTATGCATCACACTCCCTGTTTATAAAATTGGTAATAATAATATTATTCACAGATTTTCTTGTAAGGTTAAATAATATAACACATGTAAAACTTGAAATATTTCACATACAGAGCACTACATATACGTTACCAGTATTATAAAGATTGGGTAGGATTTGAAGAGGCAGGCATTGAACGTTAATTCTAGGCAGGGATAAGCACATAAGCATAAAGGTGGGAAAGTCTACAGCATACGGAGAGACCAATTTGCATGAAGTAGAATTTATAGGGTTAGTGATAATATTGCAAGCTAGATTAGAATTATTAATTTTATATGGGATTTGAAAGGTTCTGAATGTCAATTTAACAATCTGAACCTTCCTTTTCTAGAAAGTATCCTTTTAACTAGTCTAAAGATGTGAAGAATTTAGTCTAGGGAAGCCAGTACAAGGAACACAAGTTTTATCTTGTAATATGAAAAGGACCACCAGGTAGAAGAGATTTGCTCTCTTTTGTTCAAGGCAGCAAACCTAGAGCTACCAGTTTAGTTTACATGTGGGCATGTTTACCCTCAGAGTAATAAATTATTTACTGCAAATAGATGTCTGTCAGGAGAAAGGGCTACTACATATAATAATGAAATGTAGCTCACTGGAATTATAATGGCAAAGACTGGAAGACAAACCACAGATGCTACAGAAGGTATTAATATAAAATAGGGATTAGGAGTTTATGTGTGTACATGAGATCAGTTCATTTTTCAGGAAAGGAGGGAACATGATTTCATCACACTCTGAAAAGAATCCATTGCTCAGAAAAGTTGAGACCATTAGAAATATAATATTGGACTTAGATGCCTCAATGTGATTTCTAAGGTCTCAATAGCTAGTCAGTGTTCACATAGAAACACTGAGATGTTGCAGCCTTGCCAAACAACTGATTTTGTCATGGCATAATTGATTTTCCTTAATTCCTCACTCTGGTGGTCTCTCTTTTTATTTTGATACCATTTGCTGTACTTACTCCATCTACTTCTTATATTTTAATTCCCATCCTGGTCAATTGAGCTATCCTTTAGCATTTTTATTTTGTGAGGTTTAGCATTTATCTCCTGACCTTTTAACTTCACAATGGCCTTTAGACTGGAAGGACCAAAAGTGTTTCTGAATCTTTCTCTCAGTCCCCCACACCTGAACACTTTTTTCTCCTAATCTTTTTAATGTTTTCAGTGACAGGTTTTACTTCGGTTGTCACTCTTTTGTGAAGGTTATTTTTTCAGGTTTAGCAATTGTTAGGTCATAAACCTTATCTGTAAGTCAAAGTCTGTTTTGGGGGAAAAAAGAAGATTCTGAATCAAAGAAAGATTAAGGAAGCAAACTGTGACTCATTTGCAAGCTATCTTAACTTTGTAGGAAGGGACTTTTATTTTTATTTTGTTCAGTTAAACGTATTTAAAAAAAAAACCAACAAGCTATAAATACAAATCACAGTGTAACACACTGAATCAGGCATATTCGTGCACCTGATGTACCCATGGTGGTACATTTCTCCAAAGGTACTGCTTTAGGATTCTCTTAGGATGTTAGCGTATCTATGATAATGTAGGTGACTCCTAAAATAATCAAGTTTCAGAGTCAATGGGTATGGCTTCATAATATATAATAAATTTGCAATCTTCTGTAACTCCTTTAGTGAACTGAAAGCATTCATAGCCCCACGTCCTTATATTACTCTTGACCTTTAAAATTACCAATCCTTAGCTTATTCCTGTCAATTCAAGACAAGTAAGACACAAGACTGTCTTCTATGAGTCAGAGTGACAAACACTTTATCAAGGTTTAATTATATTTTTTCTCTTTACAATAAGTGAGTCAATATCCCTTTCATAAAACAATGCTGAAATAATTCATCCATACAGGCTCAAGGGGGGAAAGAAGTGGGTTACCTAAGCCATTCACTGACACTGTGGAATAAAAGAAAAATGGCTCAAAGATAGGGCTGAGAAGCTGATTTTACATGGAGTAGATAGTGTTTCATTTGCAACACAACGTCTGATATAAAGATTCATGGCATTATGTTTTTATCTTGAAATACTGACACTGCTGGCAGCTCAACCTGCTATTCCATTAGAACATCTCTTAGGAATTCTGGAATTTATCTGCTGCCCACATAAAAACAGATAAAGCAAAGGAAAATATATTAAGGCTTATTTTTATCACAAAACAGGTCTGCACCTCCAGAATCAAATCTTTTAAACCTCTATCATGAGCCGTCTGCAGGAAAGCTTATGTACAGTAGGAGCAAGGTGAGGGACAATGGCAAAGAAACATATATGAACAGTATCTTTTTTATGTTGACACCTACATTATATTCAGTTTAATATTTCTCTTCAGATTCACAGAACAGCAAAGAGTCTTACTTTGTCCCCCATTCTGAATCCATAGTTACAACAATCCTCTGCCTAAAAGATGGTAACAATGTAGGGAGTGAAAATGCCTAAAGCTGAAGTCCCTGAGTTGCTTGGGGGAAGAGAGCCTAAGAGAGTATAAAAAGACAAAAATGCACCTTTAGAGGAGATTTATCCAACATGTGGAGTGAGGATTATATGTAACCAGTGGCATCTTGGGGAAGAGCCTCACTGAGATATTGTGAATAAAAAGAAAAGTTATCTAATTAGCCACTAAGGTCTAAAACAATACCATCAAATAGAAATTTATGAGATGATAGAAATTTCCTATATTTGCACTATCCATAACAACAGCCACACCTGCAGCAACTGAGCACTTGAAATACAACTATTTGGACTAAGGAACTAAATTTCAAATTTTATTTAATTTTAATTAATTTAAATTTAAATAGTCCTAATTTGACTACTGTCTATGTTATTGCACAGAATAGATCTAGAATATAGCTAGCTAAACATATCTATAAAACCTTAGTGTGTGAAATCAAAGGGAGAATAGTTCTAGCAGTGAAGGTAATTTAAAGAGTTTGATGAACACACTTTCCACTGCATCTCTTTCCAAGTCAGTTTTATTGAATATTTTGTGCCTTTAACCATCATCTGAAAGATTTCCATGTAGAGAGATACTTTTTTAAAATTTATTTTAATGAAGTCATGATTGATAAAGGAAGATTGCTGATTAAACTGACATGCTTTCTAAGATCTCCAAGTAATTACACCCCTCATCTCAATCCCATGGTAGTGGTCATAGAAAGGTTAGTGACTCTTATAGACCAGTGCCTGAACTATCAATGCTTTAAGTTGAACATTTTATTGATATGTCAAAACAGTACACTGAGCACGAAACAGAAAGAAAAATAATGCAAGAAGGCAAAAAAGACTGGGATTTCAATTCAAACTAGTGATATGAACTGAAGAGATGCAAATAGATACTATATTTATTTCCACTGTTAAAATGCTGTGAGCTCTGTGGAATCCCAAAAGGGAAGATAACTTTATTAGTAAAAACAGTCAGATTTTAATAAGAACCATGTTTTTGGTTTCTATAACTTTTAGATGTGCCTGAGTATGACAATTTCAAAATTAAATATTTAAGTTCTTTCCTTACTTTCATTTTTTTCATTCCTTCCTCAACCCAAACCTGATATTTAACAGGTGTGCCATTTTTGTGCCAAGTTGAGAGTGACTATGCCTACCAAAAAAGGTTCTGCACCCCTGATTATGCAAAAGAGTGTGGTTTCCACTGGTTCGGTTAAAAAATATTCCATCTTAAGAAACAATAGGGAATTAAATGATAATATAAACCTGGATTTGTAAATACACTAAACTTCTTGAAAATAGTTATTTGTTAAGTGTTCTTTCATCAGTTATTTGGGTAATATCAGAAAGTCTACATTTTAAAATGTAAATAGGATGCAAACAAATTGAATGATCTAGATGAAATGGAAAATTCCTAGAAATATGCAAATTAGCATGGCTGAATCATGATGAAATAGATAATCTGAACAGATCAATGGCTAACATGGAAGTTAATTTGATAATCAAAAACTCAACAAAGAAAAGTTCTTTGGGGCTAAAATGCTTTACCGGTGAATTGTAACAAACATTTAAAGAGGCCAGTCCTCTTCAAATTCTTCCCAAAAAAATTAATGAAGAGGGAACACTTTCAAATGCATTCTGTAAGGCCAGTACAGCAAAGCCAGAAAAAGACACTACATGAAAACTACAAACCAATATCTCTTATAAATAATGATGTAAAAATCCTCAATAAAATGCTAGAAAATTAAATACAACAGCACATCAAATGGATTATACATGCATGAGAAAGGAGGATTATTCCTGGAATGCAAGGATGGTTCAACATACATAAATCAATAAATGGGATATACCACATTAACATAATGAAGGATAAAAAACCACATGATCATCTTAATAGATGCAAATAAACACATTTGACAAAATTCAACATCCATTCATGATAAAAGCTTTCAACAATTTAGGAATAGAAGGAATGTACCTCAACATAATAAAGACCATATATGACAAACCCACAGCCAACATCATACTCAAAGGTGAAAAGTTGAAAGCTTTTCCTTCAAGATAAGGAAGAAGACAAGAATGCCTACTCCCACCACTTTTATTCAACATATTTTTGGAGGTCCTAGCCAGATCGATTAGGCAAGAAAAGGAAATGAAAGCCATCCAAATCAGAAAGGAGAAAGTTAAACTGTCTCTTTTTGTAGATGTCATAACCTTATATGTAGAAAACCCTAAATATTCCATAAAACGTCGCTACAACTAATAAATGAATTTAGTAACTCGCAGGATATAAAATCAATATACAAAAATCACTTGTATTTCTATGCACTAACAGTGAATTATCCAACAAATAAATTAAGAAAACAATGCCATATACAATAGCATCAACAAAAATAAAATACTTAGAAATAAATTTAACGAATGAGGTAAAAGATTTGTACATCAAAAACTGTTAGATATTGATGAAAGAAACTGAAGAAGACACAAATACATGGAAAGATAGTCATGTTCATGGATTGGAAGAGTTAGTATTTTTAAAATGCCCATACTACCAAAAGCAATCTACAGATTGAATGTAACACTTACCAAATTCCAATGGTGTTTTCAACTAAATAGAAATATTGATTCTAAAATTTGTATGGACTCACATAAGACCCAGAATAGCCAAAGCAATCTTGAGAAATAATAACAAAGCTGGAGTTATCACACTTCATTATTTCAAACTATATTACAGAAAAACAGTAATCAAAATAGTATGGTACTGGCATAAAAACAGAAACATAGATCAATGGAACAGACCATACAGCCCAGAAGTAAAACCATGCATATATGGTCAATTAATCTTTTACAAGAACACCAACAACACACCAGGGAAAGGATAGTCTCGTTAATAAATGAGGTTGCGAAAACTAGATATTCAAATGCAAAAGAATGAAGTTGGACCCCTAACTTATAGTACTCAAAAAATTAACTTGAAATGGATTAAAGACTTAATGTAAAACCTAAAACCTTGAAGACTATAATCTATAAAACTATATTTTTAAAAAAAACTATAAAACTCCTAGAAGAAAACAGAGAACAAAATGTCTCAACATTGGTCTTGGCAATGATTTTTTGGTTACAACACCAAAAGCACAAGCAAAAACAAACAAGCAGAACTACATCAAACTAAAAACTTCTGTAGAGGAAAAGAAACAATTAACAAAATGAAAAGGCAGCCTATAGAACTGGAGATAATATTTGCAAACCATATGCCTGATAAGGAATTAATATCCAACATATATAAGGAACCCATACAACCCAATAGCAAAAAGAACAACTAACCCAATGAAAAGTTAGGCAAAGGTCCTAAATAGACATTTCTTCAATGAAGGCACACAAATGGCCAACACATATATGAAAAGGTATTCAACATCACTAATTATTAGGGGAATGCAAATGAATATCACAATGAGATGTTACCTCACACATGTTAGGATAGCTATTATCAAAAAGGTAAGAGATAATAAGTGTTGGCAAGAGTGTAGAGAAAAGGGAACAGTGTACACTGTTGGTGGAAATGTAAATTGGAACAGCCATTAAGGAAATGTAAATTGGCACAGCTATTAAGGAAAACAGTACAGAATTTCCTCAAAAAATTAAAAATTGAACTACCAGCTGATCCAGCAATTCCATTTCTGAGTACATATTCAAAAGAATTAAAATCACTATCTGAAAACAATATTTGTACTCCCATGTCCATTGCAACATTATACACAGTAGCAAAGATATGAAAATAACCAAAGTATCCATATATGGAGGAATAGTTAAAGAACACGTGTGAGACATCTAGATCTAGATCTAGATCTCTACATATAAAGGTATACATATCTATAGCTATAATTATATATATCTATATATATGTATGTATAGATATGTAATATAATATTATTCAGCCTTTAAAAGGAAGGAGATTCTGCCATTTGGGACAACATGGATAAACTTGGAGGAAGTTATGCTAAATGAAATATACCAGACACAGAAAGACAAATACTATATGATCTCGCTTATATGGGAAATCTAAAAATGTCAAACTCATACAACCAGAGTAGAATGTTGGTTGCCAGGAGCTAGGGTGTTGGAGAAATAGAGAGATGTTGTTCAACGTGCACAAAGTTTCAGTTATAAGATGAATATATTCTTGGGATCTAATGTACAGCATGGTGATTATAGTTAATAACACTATATTGTATACTCGCAATTTGCTATGAGTATATACAGATCTTGTGTTCTCTGCAACAAAAAGAAAAAAAAAAGGAAAAAAGATAACCATGTGAAGTAATGGGTGTATTAATTAAATTGATTATGGTAAGGATTTCACAATGTAATTAAATCATCACATTTGTACATCTTTTTAAAAATTACATATTACTTAAATATATATATGATTTTTAATTTGCCAATCTTATATCAATAAAGCTGGAAAAAATTATAATAATGGTATATTTTATATGTATTTTATTTTATCACAATAAACAAGCAAACAAAGAAAACAAAATGGAAGCAGTAATTCAGTCATGTCTATAGTATGTATCTTGATATATGATATGATGAAAATGGCACTTCACATCTGTGATCTTCTTCCCTGAAACACAACCTCAGTATAATCATGATAAAATACCATGAAAATCCCAACTGAGGGACATTCTATAAAATACCTAACCACCACTCCTCAAAATTCTCAAGGTCATCAATGATACAAAAATATGAGAAATTATCACAGACAAAAAGAGGCTAAGGAGACATAAAGTTTTTAATATAATTTGGTATCCTAATTAGATGGGATTCTGCAATAAAGAAAAAAAGGACAGTGGGTAAAAGCTAAGGAAATTTTAAGTATGAACTTTAATATTAATATATTAATATTGGTTCATTAATTGTGACAAATATGCCATACTAACAATGTAAGATGTAAAAATAGAGAAAACTGGATATGGGGTGTATGGGAATTCTCAATATTGTATTTGCAACTTTTCTATAAATCTGAACCTATTCTGAATTAAAATATTTATTTTTTCTAAAAAGTCTCAAACTGTATAATTTTAATATGTGCAATTTATTGTAAGTCATTTATACCATAATAAGGCTGATGAAAAAAGTATCCAAAAAAAGAAGTCAAAACAAACAACTGACTTAAATTAAAGAAAGTAGAAGGGAAGAAGCATTAAAAAATATATAAACACACATGAAAGAAATTGGACACAGAGTTAAAATAGAATCAAAAAAACTAAATGCTGGTTATTTGAAAAGACTAATAAAGTAAACAGGCCTCAGGAATCACAGATTAAGGGGGAAATAAAGAAGGAACAAAGAAATATAAAATAGGGAAAATCTTTATGTTAGTAGTTTGAAAGCTTAGACAAAATAGTAGTCTACAAAAACTATTGTTTATTTAAAAAAAAGAATTGTTAAGTATGAGAATACTCAACATTAAATATGTTGAATTAGTACTTAAAAATCTGCCTACTGAATTATAAATTGGCTCAACCACTTTGGAAAATTATTTGGCAGATTCTATGATTCAGCAGTTCCTCCCCTATATACACCCAACAGAAAAATATATGCACCCAGAAGGCATGTGCAAAATTATTTATAGAAACAGTATTCATGTTAGAAAATGAAACAATCCATGTGTCTATCTAGAGTAGAATAAATTATGACATATTCATATAAAACATTCTTACTGAACTATGAAAATAAACTATTGTTAAACACAACAAGGATGAATATTACAAGCCTAATGTCAAAAATATCAGATACTAAACAGTTAATTCCTATCAAGTTAAAAAAACAAAACAAAAACCAGCCACAACTTATCTATGTTGTTTTAGATCAGAACAGTGGTCATCCTTGAGGAACAGGGAATGTAAGATCTAAGAATGGGGTACAAGGAAGTTCTACATACTGGTAGTGTTCTATTTCTTTAGGGGTGACAAATTGGATTTGTTTACTTGGTGAAAATTCAAGCAACCATATAGTACTTGTCAAAGTATCTGAGTACATACTCAAGAAACCTGGCATTCCAGTCTTTCAAATGAGGGAAGATTTCCCAGCCTTGATACCAAATCCATGCAATGACATCATAAAGGACATTTACTGGCCAGTATCGTTTTGCACATAAAAAAATTAGTAAATAAACCAGCAATATGAATTTATATATACAATATATATGTAATACATAATATATTTAATATTTATATAAATAGTATATTATATGAATATGTCATGTATATATATTTTAAAGATAGTGCTTAACTCAGCAGGGGAGGGGGAGAGAGAAAATGCATTTGAAAGTGGGTTAACAAATGGTTTTGTTTACTAAGATGTGTGACAGACATGCTAAAAATAGCATTTTAGACAATACCAAAGATAGGGACTTGATGAAATGAAAACTATCTAAAGATATTAACGAGAATACAACACAGAGCAGGGACAAGATTAAAAATAAAGAACTCAGGAGACATGGAGGATAAAATGAGAAGGTCTAATATTCATCTTTCCAAAGATAATATACAGAATAAGAGAGATGCATTATTTAAAGAATCTATTTGCATAATGTGTTTCACAGCAATCTCTTGTGAGTTAGTTTAGCTCAATAACAAAACTGGTTTTCTACATCTTTACAAGTGAAGGGAAGATCCAGGGATACATTGATCCAATGGTTGGGCTAACGTTGAGAGACAAGCCGTGCCTGTGGGACCTGAGACACCCTGAGGTAACACCAATGCCTCCATACATCTTCAGACTAAAGCAATCATGTTGCTTTTATGTGCACTTGGGAAGAATATGCTGAGAAATCATGCAAATAATTGAATAAGATGAAGGAAGCTAATACTACTATAATAGATTTTTTTATTAAATAAAACATTTTTACCAGATAGCTTATATGGTCCTTATAAATTCTCTCATCTTAGATAATAATGGCATGTTAATAAGTAAAATATTAATATATATTGTTAAGCAGCATATCTAGTATTTCTAATTTAATTTGTTCTAACAGTTTCTTTAAAGTATATTAAGAAAATTTACTTTAGTGCTTCATTCACATTTTTCCTCATATTGAACTTGACACTTTCAGAGCAAGAAAGAAACAACATTCTACGTGGGAAAAAATTTTATGGTATATTTAACCAGAGAAAACAAAATAAATTTTGTTAGATTCCAAAAGTTATAGTACATAAAACAAAGTATATTTTTGTTTTGTTCTGTAAAGCTATTACCTACATTAGGATAGGAAAAAAAATCTAATGGAATTGTAGTAGAATGAAGAAAATTCATAAAAGGGATTTTAGTTGTCAAATGTTAGAACTGAAGTTACAGTATTGATTTAATGAACTAGGAATGGTCTTAACCAATTGGAAAGAGTGAAACCAACCCCATACAAAGTAAAATTAGTCTCACCTGAGAATCTTCAGTGTTTCAGTTAAGAAGAGAAGCAGAAATAGATGCACACCATTATTCTCAGGGAGAAGACACACTCACACACACAAAAATCAAAAATTAACCCTATTTGATGCTTAACACACCAGTGACGTGTAATAACATCAAATACACACTACTACTCCGTCATTCATTGAAGTCATCAACAGCAGGCTCTTTAGTTAGTCCAAAATATTATCTTGTTCCTTGGATCAAAGCCTTTCAAAAACTATGCTCCCTGATCATGAAATTTATTTGTAATTCTATCAATGGTACATTTTTTGGAAATTCAGAAAAGTATGTTTTTTATATACATTTTATGTTAAACACACATCTATGTGTGTGTGTGTGTGTGTGTGTGTGTGTGTGTGTGTGTGTGGCGGGGGAGAAAGGGAGGATACTACCAATGTAAAAGACTTAAGTGATTTACAGTTAAAAAGCACATATTAGAAATACATCATATTATTTGTTAATTTCACATTTTACTTTGTCAGCGGTAACATCCACTAGTAGAAACAAGACAACTTGAAAATGAGCATTTTCAATTATTTTGAGTATTGTTTTCTCGCAGAATTTAATAAGTTTTCAAGAGCAAACTACGTACACTATCACACATTTTTTTTTCTTGTTGAGTTCTCATTTTTGATTCCCCAAAGGTGAGACAAAGGAAGAACTGCACTTCAGTTGAAAACACAGATATCAGAAAAAAGCATACATTTCCTTCTTAAGAGTCTTTATTATCTTAGTTCTTAGGAATGCTTTCACTTATTTTGAGCTTTTCAAGCCCAATAACCTTTTGATTTCATTAAATATCATACTGGTTTCCATTTTAGATGAATGAATTTGAAATTACTAACTTGTCAGAATAAGCTGACAGGGTAAACAACTTTGGTTACATACATTTAAACTGCTTTTTAATTAAAGCAACACAATTGTGATACTCATTAGAAAGTGAAGTGAAACAACAAAACCTTGAGCTTTCTCAATTAAACTAAAAGCTTAATAGGGATTTGTTATGAAATGTTCTTCATATTTTGACATTTCAGGCAAATACACACATATATTTAATTACATAAATTATTTTTTATTCATTCAGCAAAAACAACAAATAAATAAAGAAGAAAAATCTCAGAAACTAACAAGTTCTATGAAGAAAAATGAAAGAAGTGTAACATAGAGGGAAGTGGGATTACCTTTCAGATTACCTAACAGATTAAGCTGTTAGATTAAACGTCTGAAGATCAGAAATGACCATGTCGTTTATACCTAAAGATTATATATTGTCCTCTAGCAAATACATTTCTATTTCTAAGAATGAAGTAATGACTCTGGCCCAGGTGAATGAATAGAGATAAGTATCCTAAAAGATTATATGCTGGGCTGCTCCAGCTTCATGTAGCTATAAGCCTTATTGAAGATTGTTAAACATCAAGGAGGAGTGTTATGACTCTAAGTCATTCACCGACATTTTAAATTTCAACTTGGCAGATTTCTATGACCTTAAAGCTTATGGTCAGATCTCTTGTACTATGATTCTCATCTTTCTACTGTGACTCCTGACTCTCCTGACTTCTCCGTGAATCATTTAGATATACAAATTTTGTTTAATTTGGCTAAATTATGTCTGTGTCTGATCTATTCATCAATATGTACTATTCATACTTGTTGATACAGTCAACCAGCAAAAAGCCATTGGAGGATATTAAGCTGGAAAGAAACATGATCTGACTCATGTTTTAAAAGACTATACAATAAATATAATGAAAGAGTAAGAAGAGAAGCATAGACCTAAGTACAGGCTTTATTGCAAAATAAAGGCAAGACATAATGGAGCCTGGATAAAAGTGACAATGGAGGGAGTCTAGATGAAAAGTCATCAGATTCATGACATCTTCTGAAGGCAGAATCAAAGTATTTTCTAATGATAAATATGGAGTATGAGTATAATACAGAGGTAAAAGATAACTCTAAGGTTTTTGGCTTGAACAACTGGGTGAATGATTATAATATTTACTGAAATGTGTTACACCATAGAGGCATGGGTTTAGGTAATCAAAAGTTTAATTTGGGGTATTTTATGTTTGAGGTTCCTAGTAAGATCATGTAGAAATACCAATAAGTCAGTTGGATATGACAGTCTTTATTTCAGGGGAAAAGCTGAAACTGTAATCACAAATTTGTGTGTCATCATTTTAAATATGGTAATTAAATCATGTGATATAGTTGTGACTATAGAAGGATAAAAGATTCTTCGACAGAAAGTTGGGGTAGTCCTCAACTTTTAGAGATGGGAAAAGAAGAATTATCCAGTAAAAATAACTGAGAAAGATGGCCAGTGAGGTAGAAAAACACATACACACAAATGTGTGTCACAGTAGCTGAGTGAACAAAGTATTTCAAGAGAGAGTGATTATATGCTTCTGCAGACTCAGAATGTCAGACAAGATAAAACAGAGAGAAGATAGTGAAAATTTGCCATTGAATACCTCAAGGTGGAGGTCAGTGGCGACACTGACAAGAGTAGTTTTAACAGAGTCAAATTGGGCAGTCTTCAAGAGAGTTAAGGCTATGGATAAAATCAGTCCAATGTATTCCATTTTTTTGGTAACGTGAAACCAAATGCAATTCTGAGTACTGCTGAAAGAAATTGGTTGGGGTGGAAGGGGTGAAGAGTTGTTAGCAAAGAGAAAAGACATGGAAAATACACTGTAGGGAAATGTAGTTTGTGTCTTTGAGGACTCTCAAGCTTTTGTGGTCATATTCAGAGTGAGATCAGTCAGATTAGCTTGTGTGTTAGTAACTTTAAACGTAAGGAGATCAACAGTGAATTACTGCCTTCAGTGGGTAGAGGTCATGGTAGAAACAAATAATTTGGAGAGTTGGAGTTCTTGAAAAGTTCATATTTTAATATGAAAATATGAGCAAGACACAGGGATGGCTTTATTTAAGATTTTGGACGTGGTCCAGACATTGGTAATGATAATGTTTAGAAAGAATGATGATGGAAATGGGTTATTGAGGTGAAGTGTAGGACAAAATTATTGGAGGTGAACAAAGCACAAAACTAAAATTATAATGTGTTGCATAGGTTGTCTATATAGGTATTGATGGACAACACTAAGAATAATAATATAAGTACTGGTGGAAAAAAGGTAATAAGCAAGTTGATAAAACATCAATGATATTTTTGGTAGGTGTTTACAACCATTAGGAAAAACATTCATATATCCCCCTGATACGTTTTTCATTTGCTTGTTTGATATGAGGAGGGGTGAAAATCTGTCCTAACTCCAGGACCACTGCTGCTTGGTGTGTGAGTGAAAGACGACTTGAGAGTACTAGTGTGGAAACAGTATACTTAGATACCTAGATATCAGTTAGAATGAGAAGTGGAAAAAACATTGAGACACAAGGAGGATATAGGGAATTTTCTTTGTTCAGTGATTACTGAAAGAGTTTAAATTGTGAGAGAATGAGTCATTTCAGTGGATGTACAGAGCCCTGTGTCTTCAAGAATTTAGATGATTAAGGAAGAAGTAAGTGTCTTGAACTGTACAGAGAGTATTAGGATTAATTTTTATGGTTTCTTTCTGGGATGTGATAATCAGCTCTAGTTATGGTCTTCTATGGAGTGATATTTCAGAAAGTTTGTGGTTCTGGAACAAGAAGGTTGGGGATCAGAAGAAGTGGTGGTTTCACCATACACATGGGGGATTCTCAAATTCCCCCACCTTCAATCTTGATGTGAGAAATGTCAAAGTTGGGGGGAGGTAGTTTCATCAGGAGCATGGGTACTCTGTGGGACCCTTGTAACCTCAAACTGAACTCTACCTCCCAGCAAAATGCCTCTCCTCATATTTTGCTAGTCATCATTTTCCTCCATTTTTTAAGGAAAAAAGAAAAAGTTTTGCCTCATACTGTAAGGTAGAATTATGATAAGGGGAGGATGAATCAGCTTTTTGATGAATTGCCTAAAAAAAAAAAATCATATTTGTTTTCCCCCGTGAATGGAAGAATACAATGGGAAGGAGAACACAATGTCCTAGAAGCCAATATTGAAGTGGTAAAAAAATGATAAATATTAATGAGAATTTTAGTAAAATGAAATTTCAAAGTGCTAGTTGGATCTAATAACAATAAAAAAATATTTATACTATTTCTTTAAGATTTCAGAGAATAATAATCCTGTGTTATACTCCATGAAAAATAATTTCTATGGCCAATTCACTTTGGAATACTTTACTTAATATACACATATCTTGGATTCAGACAGTTTAAGGTATTGTAGTAATAATATCTGAGAATTTTTGTTGTAAAGAAATTCATCTGCCTTTGTTTAACCAAGAGCTTCCCAATGTAGTTGATCTGTAAAACTGTGTTTCTGTGTGTGCCTGTGTGTAAATACTTATTGAAATCCTGCAGAAATATATTGTCCCGCCAGATATTATCTCCTATTTATCTAGGAGGCTGTCGTTTCTTTACCTAAAGTCAAAATTCAAACATATATTAGGTGTTGCACTTGACCCACCCAGGCACAATGTCTGTGCATAGAGCTTTTCAACTAAAACATTTGTGAAGTCAACTAAGAACAGTGAAGTTCAAAAGGTAAGTTCAGTTAAACCTGAATTTTCCATTTTAGAGGGCACTGCTAATTGACTTCTGACAATTTAAACATCTGACTATATTATGGAATATAGTATATAAATACCCATGTGAACATAATACTTTCAAAACAAAGAGCATTAACATTATTTTTGACCTGAAGATAAATGCATAATGCCTCTTGATAATATGTGTCAAATCATGTGTTATTCTGGTTTCCAAGCTTCTAGTTTTTTAAATGCAAGATTATTGATATCATCAGCATATACTTTGCTGTCTTCTCTATCCTTGGGCATTGAGAAATAAAGTCACTGGTTTTTGAATGGTCTAATAATCACAACACATATCTATTAATGTAATAATGTAAATAAATAGTTTTTACTTTGCTTTTGAAACTTGCTTTTCTTTTGAGACCAAAATAAGATCTCAAATAAAGCAAAAGCAAGACAGTTTTATACATCAGTGATATCCATCACTTGGGAATGCAGATCCCTTTGCATTTCCTTCACACAAAAATAATTAGATTTTTTTTTTTTGGTTAATCCATTGGAAAATTCTCATAATGATATCCTCCATTCAGGGATGGAAATGATAGGATGATATCCACTTATTATAATAATGACTTTCAACAAGATAACATTCACAAAACTTAATGGCTCAAGCAAACATTAAATGTATAATTTTAGCAAGCAACTATATGGCATGAGAAGAACAAGTATATACAAATTACCCAATATAACTATTCCATGTACAACACAGTAGACAAAGCAAGGATTAGGCCTTCAGTAACTATAAAATATGCACAATAGCACAATATAGTGAAATCAAATAAAATGATTAAAAAATTACAATGATAAGTTTTATAATTGTGTAGACATTTCAAGTGGCCTATTACGGAAAGAGATATGTATACATACACAAACAATACACATACATTTTACTACTAAATCTTTAAGTAAATGACAAAAATTATTATTTTATAAGGCTTTAAAATGGGTGTGGTGTGTCTTTCATGGTTAGTACACTCATATTCAATTAGATGGCCTTTGACTTTAACATATAAATTTATCAAGCTTAAATGATTATTTCAATTTGTCACTTTTTAAAATGTAAGTGATCCTCCATGCTCTATGCCTGGTTACTCAGGGGAAATATAACTTGCATCAAGCTTAAACTAAATGTATAATTACCAACTAGAATTGAGCATTTAGTAATGTTTCAAATCTTTTCATATTTACTATTTTGTTATGGCCTTCAAGTTAAATAATGATAAGAGCAAAACTGCACTACACTTTACACAATAAAATCCATCAGCCATAGTCCTACTCACTATGCAATCCAAGTGTATCTCACTACATGAACTATTCATAGTTTTGGCATCATGTTATCTATCAATTTGAAATAGGTTAAAAATGAGAAAATAGAGATATTCTGTGCTCCGACTTCTATTTAGTTTTGTATTTCTCGAGGACATGCTTGTTGAGAGCTAAATTCATATTGCAATCAATAACTTTCATGTCCTTTTATCCTTTCTCCATATCATTCAGAAGTTTATATTCAGTATTAAAACACAGTAAAAATATTAGTCTGAATTAATGTTGGAAAATATGTTATCTAAAAAATGTGATGTTAAGTTCACTTTGACAACTTTCAAAACAGGAAATATGAGTTTTTACTGAGAAAACACAGAAAATATTGCTGTTTTCTAATCTGGCATGAGTCAAAATACAGCATTCCTGATTTGATATGAAGAGCTGTAAAACAGAAGTACCATTGCTTGCTAATAATACCTATTATACATTAATATATAAAATATATTTACAAAAGCATGCATTATAAAATTGATCAACATTCCCAGCTATCTATATTAATATCCATATACAACATAAAATAGAATTTGATACAGTTTAGGCCCTTTTCTCCTAAACTGTTTGTCCAAATACTCCACTAGTCTGAAGTGAAGATATATATATTTTAAAGTGTAAGTCTTCTTACAATGTAATAATATCAATTTTTACTCACATTATAATTTTTCCCTCAGGTACTCAAAATCCACAAATCCTACAGTGCTGTCAACACCTGGAGGGAGGAGAGAATGTTGTCTGGACACAAACTCTATGGTAAAGATTTATGTCTAAAAATACAAAGAGACATACTGATGCAAAATACACAGGTTTGCTGATAAAGCGTCTGCTCCCTGCCATTACTCTTAAATGGTATAATTGATTTGAGGAACTTGATTATTGCCTCCAGTGCTGAGTAAATAATGATCAAGTACAGCTGCTTTTATTTTCTTGACTTAAAGTCAAATGGTCACCTGTTACAGTTAAAAGCACTGGTCCCAGTACCCTCTACTCCTTCCTATGAAGTATCCCAGTTTAGTTATTTTTAAACACATTTCAAGTGTTTTAAAAGTCCTAATCATTAAGATTTATTTGAAAAGTACTTAAGAATAGTATCCCAATGTAAAAAATAAAAAAAGAATAGTATCCCAGTGGCATTTTCATCTTTTAACCATTTCTCAGACCATGGTAATTTAGCAAATAAATGCAAAATCACATGGCAGAATTGACTTTGAGGAGACATAGGTTTCATCTGCTCATTCCACATTGAACTACTTCAAACAGACATCACTTAACAATTAGTTTAAAAATAAATGGGGGTCACAATAGGGAACAAATACAAAAATTAGTTACATAAGGAAAAGGAATAAAAATTACAATTTCTGAGCAAAATAGGGCATTATCAAAGGGCTCAAAGTTTCATCATCAAAACACAGTGACAGTTTTATATTTCAGGTTCAAGTGTGATATACAATTTATATTTCCTTTCCAGATATTTAAAGTCAGAACATTTAGTTCCAGCTACAGGGTTTGAAAAGAAGTCTGCATATTTACACTTTAATGTTTATGAGTCAGTAAAAATGAAAGCGGTTTTCATCAATATTACTTTTACTTTATTTGGTTGAATTACTTCAATGGCATGTTACAATTTTACAAGCCAAGTGACTGAGAGAAAAAATACGATGCAGACTGTGGCACGTTAACCTTCTCTCATTTTCAAGTGCAACTTTGCTGTTGTATAAAATATTCCGCCTATTTTGCTTTTGTTTTTGCATTTTTATAAAAAGAAAACATGAATATATTTTAGAAGATTGTATCTAACTGTACAAAAATTTCCATGTGTGTTCATTTTAGTTGAAATGTATGCTCAATTAATTTATATGGCCATAGTAGAGGACTGCATATTCTAATTAATTTAGTTCTCCATTTTTAAAAGACTGAGATTGAATAGAATGTCTTTTCCTTTGTGTGTCCTGAATTTGTTCTACCTCCCTACAATAGAAGAATCTCATTTTGTTCTTTATTTCAACCTAGAGGGTAGTAAGTCATTCTTTTAGGTGTAATAACCAAGGCACTAACTGTGATTCAGTTAGCAAGATGGTAAAAATGATAGCAATATCCCAGAGTCTTTTTCCCTAGAGACTCTCAAAGACACTACCAGTACTCACTCTCCCACATTATAAGTTTCATGAACTGTACCTGAAGGTTTAAATGTAGCCCTAAACTGAAAAGATTTTCTTTTTAATGGCATCATGTTATTATTATAGCATACATTTATCTCCTACGTGCCTTTGGAGTTGTCTCTGCTTATGACAACAAAAAGTTTTTACAACTGTCAGCAAGTGCCAGCACAACTGGGAAAGTTGTGCAAGTGAGAATGTCTTGTACTTCATGTATCAACAATATTACTACCCATATTCCTTTGCTGTGGATAGTTATGGAGTAAATACATATTTAGTGGAGTCAAATGGTACCTGGAAAAATCATCAGGGGCATGAAAGGAGGAAGAGAACTGAATGCCGTCAGGCTATTTTATTTTATAAGAGAAATCTAGCCTGTCATTTCTGCTCAAAGTAATATGTCTCTTTAGTGCCTAAAAGGTTTTTGGATTCTTTTTGACTGGATATATTTGTGTACCAGGCAACAGTGAACAGCATTTCTTTAAGATTTCCTTTCTCATTCATTTCCTCCATGCGATGAAGTGAAGGGCCCCAACAATAATTGAAAGAAGAAAGTAAGAGTTTTGTTTTTTTTTTTTTTTTTTGCAGTACGCGGGCCTCTCACTGTTGTGGCCTCTCCTGTTGCGGAGCAGAGGCTCCGGACGTGCAGGCTCAGCGGCCATGGCTCACGGGCCCAGCCGCTCCGCGGCCTGTGGGATCTTCCCGGACCGGGGCGCAAACCCACGTCCCCTGCATCGGCAGGCGGACTCTCAAACACTGCGCCACCAGGGAAGCCCTGAAAGTAAGAGTTTTTGAAACAGCTCATCTTTAATTAAAAATCGTTTTTAGAATGACTGAATGAATATATGATAAAAGATGAATAGTAAAGTAGAGGTCAAAACAAGGTACTAGGAGTGTGTAACACATTTCTCATACCAGAAAACTATGCTGACTTTGGAAATAATGATCAAAGATATGTTTGGGGGTATTAAAGTTGCAAGGGGAGCATATCAAATTGAACTATAATTAGATCATTTTCATTATTAATATATTTTGACTGTCATTAGAGACTTTTTAAAAGTTAGGAAAGCAGTGAAAGCATTTTTAAATAATAGTTCTTCTTTAATGAAGTATTGAACTGAATACCTTGCATATGCATACACTGTGGACAGGCACCCGTAAGCAACATGTAATTTCATATACCATGATTACATGTGTGCATGCTAGGAACTAAGAGAATGAATAATGAGAACTAGTGAAACCTTATTCTCTCTGAGGTAGTCTTGAACATCACAGCCTAAATATCTGATTCTTATTAAGCAAGGAAAAACGTGTGCGTCCATTGTTGACAAGGTCAGTACCTCTGTTTTCAATAGTAATGGAATTGCGGTGCAAGACAGCATTCTATATGACTACCCAGCTCTCCTTCACAGGACGGGGAGCACAATGATGGATTCATCAATGTTTTTATTACTTCAGATCATCTCAGATATTCATGAGCAATTTTCCCCCCCATGAACTTTATCTTCCATCATGTTCACAAAATGCCATGTCAAGCTTTTTCAACAAATTGGCTCTTAAAATCTTTTCTAGATTTTTAGCCCAAATAAGAGATGTATATATAATAAAGGCAGTAAATTTAAATATTTTTTTCAAAAAACCTGTTGATATACAGTAAGAAAAATATTGTAGTAAATTATCATAATGTAAAACTTTTCCTTGTCACAAATTCTTAATTTTAAGCTACAATGATTGTTATTATTATGGAGCAAGAGATATGCAAAACATGCTCATTTGCATAAACTGTTACTCAGAAGTCCTCTATGGTGCAATTCAGTTACACGTTACACACAGAAGAAACTACTGTCTGAGGATGTCAGGTAACTTCCCAAAGTCACATTACGACTTCAAAACTTGTTGATTATACTGATCAAAGTATTACCATAGAAATTGCAGTCTTGGATCAAGAGAGGAAACCTATGAAATTAAAGATATATGAAAGGTAGAGTACATTGTTCCAAGTTATGTTTTCTGAAAAAATAGTCCCAAATAAATAGCACTGTTTTCTAAGGACTGTAGAAACTGATGGAGGTCTATGGTTTGGGGCTGCTAACTAACAGCACACCTGTAGACACAAACTTGCTTTCATCTGCCTTGACTAACCATATTTATGCCTATATTTAAACAGGGATTTTAACCCGACTGGTACTAACAGCTCCAAATGAGTAATTATGAACTATAGTTGACGTCCTCCTTAGTTCTCAGGTATTTGGCCTTGAATACTAGAAGTACTTGAGCCCTTTGTACCCATCAGTCTGTTATTACTTGAATCTCCCTTTTCACAGGACTAAAGCCCATATATAATCTTTAATAAGTATTCATTGATTATACCCTATGGAGCATTCATGTATAAAGCACTTTACCAGACATTTTTTAAAAGGGTTGCTGAATTTATGAATAACTTCACACATTCCCATTTGTAAGAGACTGTCCTCAGGGATTTCATTCTGCGAAGATTAGACAGCAAAACTCCTTACTAAATAACCTCTTGTTTTGTGCATTTGTTCTGTAAGTTAAAAAAAAAAAAAATGAAATTCAGCCTCACAGGTGACTCAGGTAGCCATTGGTTTTGATTATTCAAATTCAAGTATTAAATAGTTATTTTCTAAAAATTAGTAGGCCTGTTTTAAAAATGCTTTATAACATGTTAATATCCTAGCAATGGTCAGAATCTTTTTTTTTCCCTCTTAGTGTACTTTAAAAAAAAAATTTTTTAACATCTTTATTGGAGGATAATTGCTTTACAATGGTGTGTTAATTTCTGCTGTATAACAAAGTGAATCAGCTATACATATACATATATCTCCATATCCCTTCCCACTTGCGTCTTTCCCCCAGTCTTTCCAAGACATTTTAGCATAATTTAATTTAACTTAAATTAAAAGGTTGCATACATATTTTAAACCTCATAAAAAAGATTTTGGTGGGGACTGACCATATAGTGATTAACTTATTTGAAAACTCAACATTTTGTTCTCCAATTATGCACTACAGGCTGTGGATAGGAAAGTAGGCTGAAGCCTGGTAGATGGCTCTTGGCTCTTCTGCTCTTTCTTTCAAGAGAAGAGTTCTGCCAATAATTGTTTAATATAGTGAGTTTACATTAAAATGTCACCTACATAAACATTTGTGCCACTAAAATTCTTTCAGAAAATCTTGTTTTAAAACATGAATCTGTATGTATATATTCAATAGTTTCTTTTAATTATGAATAATCTGGAAATTTTTTTTTTTTTTGCAGTATGCAGGCCTCTCACTGTTGTGGCCTCTCCCGTTGTGGAGCACAGGCTCCGGACGCGCAGGCTCAGCGGCCATGGCTCATGGGCCCAGCCGCTCCGCGGCATGTGGGATCTTCCCAGACCGGGGCACGAACCCGTGTCCCCTGCATCGGCAGGTGGACTCTCAACCACTGCGCCACCAGGGAAGCCCTGGAAAAATATTTTATATTCACAATTTGTAGATGGAAGTGACTAGTTTTAACATGGTTATTTTAATGGATAATATGAAAAAAAAAAAAAGGCATGACAGTCACAATGGACAATTTTTTTCTAATGTAATCTTATTGTTAAATTGTTTTATTTACCCTACTTGGTTAGACCATTGTCAGATGTCTCTTTATTAATTTACTGTATAACAAATATTTTCTAAAAAGGTGCCATATGGAAGACAGGCAGCTAAACACTGTAAAATACCTAAAGTATCTCATATATATTACCTCGATGAAACTTGCAGTCTTATGTGATCGCAGCTATATTCATGTAAATACAAATAATAATACAAGGGTATATTTCACAAGAATCAAATGAGAGGTATAGGGACCATGTGTTCTATGTTTAGATATCTACATCACACCTTGTTAAAGATGAAGATGTCCAAACCCATTCTAGACCTATTGAAATAGTAATTTTCAGTATCTAGTGCAAAATGAAAACACGAGTGCCCTTGTTTAAAAAGAAGGGGAAAAGTGCCATTAAATAGAAAAATATAAAGCCTTTTTCTTTGTGCTGAAGACCTTCTCTCTCACCTTGTCATGATGTTTGTTGTTTGCTATATAATGTTGTTTTAAGTAAATAAAAATTTTAAATTATTAGCATGAATTTTATGTTAATTTTTATATTGTATAATGCCAGTTTAAAATGCATTTCATGTGTATACGGAATTACCGAACTTACATAATTCATTATTTTAGTGAATATAGTACACATTTACGTATTTCATTCTTACTAGAAAAATTAAACACTCCACAAAACTAACTTAGTTGTTATTTCATTTCCTGATAAGCACACATTCTGCCAGCACTTTTACCTTAGGCTTAGTTATGAGTAAGAAAAGACTTGAAAGGAAATAAACTATGGGTTGTCCTATCTTTCCTTTTCCTCCCATGTCATCATTTTCAACCTAAGTGGTTGGACATACAGGGAAGTAACAAAGGTAAGAAAAGATATGATGGGGTTTCTTGATTGTTCATGTTTCTTAGACTTCCACTGCCTTCTTTATGTTCAAAGCAAGTTCTGACATGAAGGAAATTTGAACAAACCCCTCCCAGGGTTCCCTGTTCCTCTGCTTATTTATAGATGTAACATGTCAACCTTGTATTCACCTTGAGTCTGGCTGAACTCCCAAGCATCATGGAACCACCAGAATTCTGTGTCACGGAGCAAGAAGTAGATTCACCTTAATGGAAAGCATTTAAACCAAGACTAAATCAATGTTCCTTCCATCTTCATTTGGAAGAAGTTTAGACTGGATATCTCTAAAGGCCTTTGCCTCCCTTTGAACATATTTAGGAAAATAGTTTATTGGCCAGTCTTCCTCTTTGGTTCTCTGCATCTTTTCTATTCTATCTCAAAATATAAAGAAAATTCTTATCCTTTCCTCTTCTCTGGAATAGGTATGTTTGTGTCATATCACCAAAAGTAAAGCACATTATTCCTTTACTTCTGGTCTCTCTTTAGTTGAAATGTGTTATTACTCCAGTAGGAAGAATTTATTAAGTTTACTTTTACAAGAGTAACATAGAAGTCCTCATAAAAGTGTAATTTACCAAAAGGCATTACTTATATGACTCATGCTGAGTCATTTAGCATTCAAGTTATTCTATACTTTAAAGAACTATGTAATTAAAGATCTTGATTTATTTTTTCTCTCAGTAGTCCTCAGGGTGATTTTTCAGTCTAAACATATTTAAAAAAATAAATTGCTTATAAACCCAATTGTGGTAGATATCCTCCATTGAGAGTCCATAGTCACTATTCCTACAGTGATCTACCAAGACGGTACTTTATTTTCACCAAAGACTTGGATAAAAACCACAACCAGTTTTTGCTTGACATGAAAACTAGATTGGTAATATCACATATTTAGAAAAACAATTTTGACATATTTAAATTTCCTGTAACTTAAGCCTCTGTTTAGTGAGTTCTTAATGTTAAAACCTGTTATCTCCTCAACGCAGTTATCACATCAGAAGATTCCCTAGGAACTGAGCAAGGTTTGATAAGATAGGAAGGTATTAAGGAAACAAGGGAAAAGGTATCACTAACACAAGTGCCATGTGGAGTCCTCTTGTTGTAGACAGAGCTACTACTTTCTTGTCCATTTCTGTACCTTTATCCACACCACAGACAAATAACCTACTCACCATAGGCTTCAATTTCCTAACTCTATAAAGTAAAGGGGTTGGACTATTTGACCTTTAAGGTGCCCTTTAGCCCTAAAATCTTACAGTTCTGTAGCTTTCAATTGATGGACTATACAGAGAGAGGAATACTTTAGGAATAAGCCTCACAGCCTACAGGCCAATGATGACACAGAATGCTCATGTTTTTAAGGAGGTGATAGAAGGTATTTGATCCCAATGGTTTGGAGTCCCCCGACTGTGATAAAGGAGAAGAGCTGAGAAGCCTTACAACATTAGTGTTCTTTGTCTCTTTGTGGATGACCCTTTCACATTAATATCAACATCAGAAACTCTGAATTCAAGAAAAGAAAGGGAGAGTCACACATTCTTTCAGTAACGCTTTGTCAGCGAACATTTGAGATCCATAGGAAGCCAAATCAGACATCACTTAAAATAGTTTTTGGGTCAAGATTACAAAAAAATGGAAGACAGGAAAGAACAGTGGAATCAGCAGGAGTGTGTCCCCTAAAGTCCCTTAAACTAAGTTGGAACACAACCCAGAGCAAGTTAGCTAGAGCACTTCTCAGTGGGATTTTACCCACCGAAAGGCATTAACCACAAATTGTCCTCTGAAAGTATTTCCCCTCGACACCAAAAATCACTGGGAAAAAGGATATTATTTGTTATGGAAACTTTCAATAAAGCATGCATGCCAAATCTTATTGTTTACAAAATTTATAGTCCTGAAAATAGGCATCTTAAATTGTGGAATATGAGGGTAACCTTGTCTTTCAGTCTCAGGTCAAGATCATATATATGGGAATTGTAAAGCTACTATATAACTGTTGACTATTATTTGCAGGTTTAAACAATGTGTAGAAGGAAAAAAATGAAGTAATAATAAACAGTATTTTTCTGTTCCCAGTTAGGGATCTCTATTTTCTAGTTTAACATAGAGTTAATTTTTAGAGACACAAAGTGACTGTGGCTATCAAAAACAAACTACAGAGCTATTTACATGCAGAGAGTATTTCAGTTCACACAATGAAGAGAAAAATGAAATTTCAGCACAACATGAGTCTTTGACACATCTCTGGTAACTATTCAAGTATAATTCACACATTCAGTAGACCACAATATTTACTATTTTCCTTCAGAAGTTTTCTTACTCACTTTCTTTCTGTCCATTTCAAATATTCAGGCTGTTTATTTTCAAAATGTCTATCCAAACTAAGAGACATACTATAAAAACAAAATAAGGTATGACCAATACTTTCTCTACAATTTAACATTTTTAAGATTTAATTGTTCCAAAAGCTAGTATAAAGTCCTATCATTTAAGGAATATTAAAATAAATATCAACTGATAAAACTGACATATTTATATTTCCTATAGTTTTCCTATGCAAATTATAACACAGAACTTGGGAAACAAAAAAAAAGTATGTGAAAATTTGATTCATTTTACTTTACTGCTTCAATTGTGTGTTTTTAATTGAATATCTGTAAAGTAAAAGTTTATACTGCAGGACTTTGAACTAGGAGTTGAATTAATTTCTCCTGCTGCTAAATTTTATATAGAATTGGAAAGCTACTTGCAGTCTCAAACCTTAAATAAGATTTGATTATTTAGCAAGACTTTACAATGTATTAAAAATGATCAAAAGAAGAAAAAAGAACATTATATGCCTAACTTTAACCAATATTAGTTTGGATGAATTTTATTGTAGTTTTCTTTCATTGAACATATCATAAAAATAAAGATTACTGCATGTTTGTTTGTCATACTTCAAAAGCAGTAAGAGATAGCTTCTAAAGTTAACGTATCACAGAATAATGCTACCCAAGTGATTGACCATGCAAGCAGTGTATTTTCAAGCTGACAGTTTTATATGGCTAGAATCTATACTTATTTTTTTACTTTCCCACATGCAAAAACTCATTCTAAATTCAGTGCTTTGATCTATCTTATCACCCTCCCGGAGTTAAGTTCAGTAAAAATCCCCTCTGATGTCACTTAGTCATTGTTTTCTGTTATGTTACTAGTATATAGCCTCTATTTTACTGATTGACTTTCTTTTGATTTTATTAGATCTCATCATTTCCAAAATAATTTGCTTGTAAATAATATATTCACTAATATAAATTATCTTATCATAGTGGCTTTTATTCAACTTACATATGATTATTTTTTATAGTTCCATGACATAAATACACCTTAAACAGAGGCAAGTGTATTTCAGAAATGGAAGAAACTTGTAGTATTAATATAGTGATTCAAATGCATAGATGTGTGTTGATTCATTTGTTTGAGTGTGATAGACATCTTGTGGACTGTGTTCAAACAATGGCAAACAAGCATGTTAAAATTGGTAAGAGACATAAAATTAATTAAAAATGTCCTCAGTGTAAATAATGTCTAAATAATTCATGTTAAAAAAGGGTAAGTTAACAGACAGAATTTCAAAACTTTGTTAGTTGGTGTAATTTTAATACCCCAATGTGGTATATATTATCTAGACACAGTGGGGAAAAAAACAACAACTGTAGTCTATTTAGCTAACATTTTTTGAACAAACACTATATTCAAGCCAAGTGTTCATTATACTTTTATGTATACAACAGCCTTGATATTTTTATCAATAAAGTGCCTTCTGAGCAATTATTTAGCTCATTGCATACATTTTGGTATGTTGTGTTTTTATTTCAATTAATTTCAAATTATAAATATGAACAAAAAGCCTCCCAAAATATGAAACAGAAGCTAATAATTAAAGGGAGAAATGGAAAATTGAACAATTATTGTTAGAGAGTTAAGCATGCCTACTTTCAATGATGGAAAGAAAAATAGAAAATCAGCAAAGAAACAGAAGACTTGAAAACACTATAAATCAACTATAAATAAGAAATATGTATAGAAGATGTAGTATATATATACAATGGAATATTATTCAGTCACAAAAAAGAATGAAATAATGTCATTTGAAGCAACATGCATGAACCTAGAGATTATCATACTAAGTGCAGTAAGCCAGACAGAAAAGGACAAATATATGATATCACTTATATGTGGAATCTAAAAAAAAAAAAAAAAAGATACAAATGAACTTATATACAAAACAGAAATAGACCCACAGGCATAAAAAAAAAACTTATGGTTACCAATGGGGAGAGGTGGAAGGGATAAATTAGGAGTCTGGGATTAACATATACACACTACTATATATAAAATAGATAATCAACAAGGACCTACCATATAGCACAGGGAACTATACTCAATATTTTGTAATAACCTATAAAGGAAAAAAATCTGAGAAAAATAGATATATATGTATATATAACTAAATCACTTTGCTGTACACCTGATACTTACACAACATTGTAAATCTAGACTTCAATAAAAATAAAATAAAATAAAAAGAAATATGTATAGAACACTTCACCCAACAGCAGCAGAATACACTTTCTTCTCAGGTGCACATAGAACTTTCTACAGAAAAGGCCATATGCTAGGCCATAAAACAATCTTCAATAAATTTAAAAAATTGAAATCATACAAAATATGTCTCCAAATGCAATGTAATTAAATTATAATTCAATAGCAGAAAGAAATTTAGGACATTTATAAATAGAAATTAATCAACACAAACTCCTAAATAATTAATAAATGAATGAAAAAATTACATGGGAAATTAGAAAATACTTGGAAGTTAATTAGAGAGAATTTGGAGATAAATGAAAATAAAAGCAATAATATCAAAATATACGCAATTCAACTAAAGAAATTAGACCTTAAGAAATTAGAAAAAGAAAAGAAAACTAAAAGCAAAGGAAGGCAGTAATACAGAGCAGTGAAAATCAATGAAATAGAAAATAAAATACAATAAAGAATATCAATGAAACGAAAAAATGGTGCACTGAAAAATGTCAACAAAATTAACAAACTCTTCACTGGACTGATCACGAAAAAAAGAAAGAAGACTCACATTGCTAAAATCATGAAAGGAACAGTGGGAATTACTACAGAACTTACAGGGGGGAAAAAAGATGACAAGAAAATTTTAGCTAACAAAATAAATAAACTAAATAAATTTCTAAAAAAGCAAAAATCTACCAAAACTGACTCTAAAGGAAGTACAATATCTGAATGGACCAAATCAAGTGAAAAGTTTGGGTTAGTAATAAATAACTCTCCCAAAAGAAAAGCTCAGACCTACATGGCATCACTGGTGAATCATACTAAACCTTTAAAGAAGAATAAATATCAATTCTTCACAAAATCTTCAAAAAATATTGAAGAGGAAGGAACACTTCCCAACTCATTCTATGAAGTCAAAACTGATACCAAAACTAGGCTAAGAAAAGAAAACTGCAAGATGTACAAGAAAACTATAAATGTACAAGAAAACTATAAATCAATATGCTCTGCAAATACAGATGCAAAAATCCTCAACAAAATACTAGAAAATCAATTCTAGCAACATGTAAATAGGATTATACAGCATGACTAAGTGGGATTTAACTGAAAAATGAAAGGTTGGTTAAACGTCAGAAAATCAATCAATGTAACAGACAATATTAATAGAATAAAGGATTAGAAACCCCATGATCACCTCCATTGATGCAGAAAAAGCAGTTGGCAAAATCCAACATTCTTTCGATATAAAAACACCCAAACAAGAAATAGAAGGGAACTTCTACAACCCAATTCAGGGTATCTATAAAAAAAATCTCACAATTATTAAAATAATATAGTTCACATTGAAACTGAAGACTTTCCTTCTAAAATCTGTAACAAGACAAGAATGTCCACTCTCACCACTTCTACGCAATACTTCTACACACTTCTAGCCAGGGCAATTTGTCAATGAAAAGGAATAAAAGTCATCAAAAGTGGAAAGTAAGATGTGAAATCATCACTATTTACAGAGGACATGATCTTATATATAGAAAATGCTAAGAACTTCACTAAAAATATTGAATAATCAAGTTTATGTAAGTTGCAGGATACAGAGTCAAAATTTAAAACTCAATTGCATTTCTACACAGTAACAAAAAGTACAAAAATGAGATTGAGGAAACAATCCCATTTCCAATAGCATTAACAAGAAACTTAACAAAAGAAATGCAGAATTTGTGCACTGATTAGTACAAAATACTGTTGAGACAAATAAAGATCTAACCAAATGGAAAAGCATCTCTTGTTCATGGATAGGAAGACTCAATATTGTTAAAATGGCACTACTCCCCCAAATGATCTACAGATTCAACACAATTTCTATAAATATGCCCACTGCCTTTTTTTGCAGAAAATGTCAAATTGATTTTAAAGTTCATATGCAAATACAAGAGACACATAATAGCTAACACACTTCTGAAAAAGAAGAACAAAGAACTATAGTAATTTAGACTGTGGTACTAGTATAAGGACAGACATATAGATTGATGGAATAGAATTCAGCATCCAGAAATAAATTCATACATTTATGACCGATTGATTTTCGAGACGGGTGCCAAATTGATTCAATTGGGGAAGAACTGTCTTTTCAATGAATGGTGCTGTGATAGTTGGATATCCACATGCAAAAAAAAAAAAAAAAAAAAAAAAAAAAAGAAGCTGGACCCCTGCCTCAGACCATACATAAAAACTAACTCAAAATGTATCATAGACCTAAATGTAGGAGATAAAACTCTAAAACTTTTAAGAAGTAAACATATGAGTAAATCATGGTGACCTTGGCTTAGGAAATATTTTCTTAGGTATGACACCCAAATCACAAAAATAAAGGAAAATAGATAATTTGGACTAAATTCAAGTTTAAAACATTTGCACTCAAAACAAGAAAGTTAAAAGATAACCTACAGAATGCTAGTATTTCAAATCATACATTTGAAAGGATCTGTCTTCAGAATATATAAACACTTAACAACCCCAAAGTAAAGACAACTAACTGAATTAATGACTGGCAAAGAAGCTGAATAGATAAATTTCTCCAGAAGATGGCCAATAAAGCACAAGATATTCAAGATCATTAGTCATTAGGGAAGCATAAATCAAAACCACAATGAGATACAAGATCAATTCTAGAAGGATGGTTATCATCAAAAAAAAACAGAAAATAACAAGAAGATATAGAGAAATTACAATCCTCGTTCACTGCAGGTAGAACGTAAAATGGTGAAGCCATTCTGGAAAACAATTTTTGGCAGTGCCTCAAAATGTTAAGCATAGAGTTACTGTATGACCCAGCAATTTCACTCTTAGGTATAGCCAATAGAAATGAAAGTATATGTCCATATATAAACTCGTACATGAGTGATCAAAGCAGCATTATTCATAATACCCAAAGAGTAGAAACAATTCAGATGTCATCAGCTATTGAATGGGATAAAACAAATGTGATATATTCATGAAACAGAATATTATCCAGCAATAAAGAAGAATGAAGTACTCACAAAATCTTAAAATATGGGTGAAGGTTGACAACATTATATTAGTTTTAAGAATCCGCTCACAAAGACAATAAAATATATAATATTTCTGTGAAACATGCAGAATAAGAAAATTTACAGCAATTGGAAAAAGATTAGTGGTTGCCTAGACTTTGTTGTGGGGTGGTGGAGAGCAATGGAGAGTGACTGCTAATGTGTACCAGAATTATTCTGAGGTTGATGAAAATGTTCGATAATTAAATTATAGTAACTGTTGCACAACTCTGTAAATATTCTAAAACCCACTGAATTATACACTTTAAATGTGTGAATTTTAATGTGTAAAATTACATCTCAATGAAAATGTTAAAATATATAAATAAAACCAACATTTTAGTATAATTTATTAGTAAATTGTTTAATATCATTCTAGTATAAAATTATGTACTAGCTGATTAAAGATGGCTTAATTGTAATATACAAAATAAATATTGCAGAAATAGTGTAGGTTTTGGACACCAATCTAATTGTCTAGGAGTGTCATCTTAATCTAGTTTCTGGAAAAGGTTGTTTTTTATTTGTTTGATACCAGGCTTCCACAAATTCCCTGAACAATAATGAGCACATTATATCCTATTTCAAATACCTTACAGAAGTCCTTCCATTTACTTTTACTCACTGATAGCAACCTCCTCAATCCTCCTCCAAAAATGATTTCATATTTTAAAGTAAGCTAAAAATTTAAGATTACAAACACAGTTTATCTCACTTCCACTGTATTTTTAACAATGTGAATACCATATACTTCTAGAAGCAACAGGGGCTCAAAAAAATCATGATGTGGACCGTAAATCTCTAGAACATACCATGTGGCTATTTCTTTTATTAATATCTTTTGACAGTGAAACTGCCTGTCTTCTCAGTTGTTTAAACTATAAAGGCAGGTACTGTTCTAACTCTTTAAAGATTATCTTTACCTACTTTTTTTTCCCTCAATGCTTCCCTTTCATTGTCTTTTTTCACAAAACTTTAAAGTTTCTGCTGACTCCTCTGCCACTCAGATAGTGTTTATTTTGGGACTTTAATATCCCTTGCTCCATCTAAAAATCTTTCACTCTCTTCTACCTTTTCTAGGATTTATGGTCTTAGAGTTATAATTTCAAATCTACAGAGCAGGTAAATGTTGATTTTGAATATATATATTTTTAAGTTCAGCAAGCTTTGCGTATTACCAAATCTTCTTTCTTTTTAGAAAGTATAACCAGGAACAGGCATCACATAACTAAAGCTGAAAACTCCTGGGCACCATGTGATATATAATTCCCGACGATGACCACCATTCTTGTATGCCATTCCTGTGTGACATCTGCATAGATCTTGTCTATTTCCTCCTTCACATTCTGGGTTGGCCTTGGATTTTATCTTTATCAACAGAATGTAGTAAAACCAACACTGAATTAGTTTCCTGCCTTGCCCTAAAAAGGCCTGGCAGCTTCACTTTTCAATCTCTTGGAGCCCTGAGGTACCATATAAAAAGTTCTGGCTACTCTGGTATAGAAACCAAGCAAATAAAAAGAGTTGCCTGGACAGCCCATAGCTTTTCCAGGCATAGCCACTGAGGCACATTTCCTGTGACCTTAGGCATATTGGATATTTCAGCTCGAATCAAACTCCCAGACAAATGCACTTCATGAGTGACCTCAGCCAATCATGTGGAACAAAAATGATCTTTGCCCAAATTTCAGAATCATAGGCTAATAAATGGTTATTTTTCCACTAAGTTTTGGGGTGATTTGTATAATAGCAGCAGATAAGTAAAACAAGCATAAAAAAGAACACACAAAAGAACAAAATGAGGAAGAATGTTTACCATGGGAAAGAGCCACCATAATTAAAATTTTATGAACTTAGAGAAGAACCTTCACATTGAACAGTCTTAAAAGATTACATGCATATGAAAAGATATTCTTTAGAAAATCATTGAAGCTGAACTGTAACGGACAAATGATATGTTGATGCTTTCCTCTAAAAGTTTGACTCATTATAGTAAATATAAAAAATAAAAGTTAGGAAAACCAGTATAGATATGGTGGGTATTATTTATTGATAATAATATGTTACAATGACCTTTTTTAATCTAACAAGAATAACAATGAGAAATTTTTAGGTTTTACATTTGATGATTGCTAGGAGGTACAGTAATGATAGATGAGGCAAGTGAGAACTTCTCTTTTATTATCTTCCTAGAAATGACAAGATGATGGCATTAGATTCTTTTTACACCAGGCACTTCTCTTCATCATCATAATTTTCAACAACATTTTTTTTTTTCAACAATTTTTTTTGCGGTACGCGGGCCTCTCACTGTTGTGGCCTCTCCCGTTGCGGAGCACAGGCTCCGGACGCGCAGGCTCAGCGGCCATGGCTTACGGGCCCAACCACTCCGCGGCATGTGGGATCTTCCCGGACCAGGGCACGAACCCGTGTCCCCTGCATCAGCAGGCGGACTCTCAACCACTGCGCCACCAGGGAAGCCCAAAAACTAACAATTTTGATGGCAGTGTTAGTTATCTGTTGTTAATAATTTTTCCAATACTTAGTGCATAAAACAACAAACATTTCTTATTTTACAGTTTCTGTAGGTCACGAATCTCAGCATGGCTTAGCTGGGTGCCTCTGCTTCAAGGTCTCTTGTAAATCTGTGGTCAAGGTGTTATTAGCCAGGGCCAGTTCTCATATGAGGGCTCAACGAGGGGAAGATATGCTCCCAAACTCATTCACGTAGTTGTTGGCAGGATTCAATCCCTGTGTGCTGTTGGATTGAGGGCCTCAACTTGTGGCTGTCTTTTGTGCCCTTTGCAGGTCAACTCACCTTCTTTCAGAGCTAGTGAGTAAGAGTGCAATACTGGACATACAAAATGGAAGCCACAGTCTCCTTGTAACCTAACTTAGGCAGTAACATTCCACTATGCTTGCCATTTCAATTTGGCAGAAGAAAGTCAATAATCCTAGACGCCACTCAAGGCGAGAAAATTATAAAAGAGCATAAATACCAGGAGGTGATAACCATTAAGTCGAGTCTTGTGGTTGCCTAAGACAATGGTTCTCAAAAATGAATAATATCTCCTAATCACGTATCACCAAATTGCACGAAATGTTTAGTTCAATTCAGAAGACAAAACAAGTCACTGCATAAAATTTAATTTATATTTTAATAAGAATAGAAAAAAAAAAAGAACAAGAGAAGTGCTGGAGGACAGTAGTAAAGAATCAAAACCACTATGAGATGTGCACAGATAAACAATTCAGGATGAAAAGCCAAGCAAGGCATGGCAATATTGCTAAACTTCATATATGTCACAGAGTAGGCAAAAGGGAATATCCACATGGGTAGAGTAAATTTAGTAGTGTAAAAAGAAGAAATGGGGCTCAACAGTTGGAAACTACCTCTTAGGTACAAGATAGGGAGTTAGGTTACATGCTAAGAATCTTCATGGGTTATGGGGATGCAAAGTAGGAACTCAACCACGGTTAGGAATAGCAGTAAGACTGAACAGATGCTGATATTGTTATTTGGCTGATTAGTTATAACCCAAAGCTCATTTCATTTCTACATATATAAAACCAGGGTTGTCTGGGCTGGAACTGATTCACTAGGGTTTTTAATACCAATGTCAGTTCCAAATTAGAAGGATAGAGAAAAACCATTGAGGTTGTTCTGAAAATACTTGGTAGGCTCATTCTCCCAGCCCAATTTAGTTCCCACAGTACTGTTAGCACTTGGACAGGAGACAGATTCATATCAGATTTAGAACAATTACATTGGACATGTGTGAAAAGCACAAGAGATTTTCTGTCCTATGCACATCTGAATTACAGGGAAAGCTGCTTAAAATCACAGTGAGTCTATTTCCACATTGCTGTCCAGTTGTCAGATGGCATCTCAGTTTATAAATGTAAAAATCATAGCAGATTTTATTTTCATCAGGATGTTAGACTTACTTACTGAAATACAGCACATCAGCAAGCATCTCTGAATTTTCATTATCATATCTGTACAGTACAGGGCTCAAATGTATGTAGCATGGGAGAGGAATCAGCAGACTTTCCACCTGAGGAAAGTCTCCAAAAGTGACACCTTTTAAACAAAAAAATTTTAAGTGTAATATTTGACATGAGTATTTAGCTAAGTGACAGATGAAAAGTATTTTCAAGAAAGCAGTGTGAACCATAAGGAAAGCAGAAAATATAATCAAAAAGTATTTTTTAAGAGCTTTTTCTCTTACCAACTGACTGCCTAGGCTCTATTTACCACCCTACTTCCATTTTGCTTTTGCCCCACATCTGCACCCATTGATGTTAGAACAGGGCATTGTCTCTGGTCAACCAACTGTTAAGGGTATATCCCCAGAATCCATGAAATTTATAGTCTAGTTAAGAATATATAACCATTTGAACAGATATAGTCATTAGAGAGTATAAAATATTCACACGGTTGATCAATGATATGAGAGAGGTATAAATTACTCTGTGAGTGCTAATGAAGGAGATATTAATTCTGAATAATAGGACAGAGGAAGAATATAGAGAGAGGACAACACTTGAATTGGACTTGGGAAAATTAATTCAGTTTTTTCTAAGCAGACTTATTGGGGGGGCGGGTTTTAGTCAGTGAGAGTAATTTGAGAAAAGATACAGAGTTGGAAAGTGCAGGACCTATAATGATCAGTCTGATAAAACTGGAATAAAGGTTTAGGTGCATATGGGGAAGGATGGAGAGATTTGAAGATAAGCCTAGAAAAACAGACTGTGTAGGTTATGGAGGACTTGGACTGCCATACTAAGAAATGATAGGAAACAGGATGCCAGTGAAGATATTTTACTTAAGTATTAATATATCTGGAGCTGTGCTTTAGAAATAATACATAGAAACTCTATGCAGCGTACATACATAGCAACACTATTCAGTATTGAGGTGGTCTGCAGAAATGCTGCAATGTATTCATGTATGCCTCTCTTCATAAAATTACATGTAAATATGGCTACAATATTAAGAGTACATGTTTATTTCATATGAGTATTATATACAAATGTACATATTTCTTAAATTTAGAGATGAGAATAAAATTTTAGTCAAAATTATTTTTAATTTTACCATAATATAAGGTACCACTTTATACTGTATTTCTGTTCAAAAGTGAGCATTTCAATTTTGTTTCATTCTCATACATAAGGGAACTTAAATGCATACTGCAATACCAACCTCGGCCATATGAGAACCATTCTCATGACCATTCTCGGCCATATTCTCAACCATTACTGGTTTAGAAATGAACATTGGCCAAAAGTCACTAGAAATGGATAGCTGTTCAGTGCTGTGTGGGAAATGAGTTGACGGTCACAGTCCAGTTTCTACTTAACAGGTGTTTACCTCATAAAAACCACCATCATAATCAGTACTTATTGGCACCCTTATCACCTGCGTGAAGAGAGAAGCCAAGATTTGATTGCTTTCCTTTCTCTGTCTGTCAGGACTGTGTGGGAAGCTTCCCTTCAACCTTTCATAATGGCTCTATGTTTTCCTTCCAACAATAATAATTTCTAAAATGAATTTAGTGTCTAAGAAGCCATCTCTAGGGACAGTCATTGACTTCTTAAACAGATAGTAAATTCATTTTAGAAAATAATATAGTTAGAAGGAAAACATGAAGCCATTATAAAAGGTTGTTTATAATGAGAACATTTCAAGAGGTACCATTTCAAATCAGCAGTTTAAAGACAGACATATGTTCCCACCACAGAGACCTGTCCTACTGCTTGAAACACCAGAAGAAAATTCATTACTTAACATCATTAAAGGATCATACTCAAACTTAATCATGATTTACAGGGTGAAATCCACAGCTTTACTCAGTGTTGTTTGATTATGATATTGGACGCTACTCAATGGAAGGAGAATTTGTTTTTCCATGCTTGCTAACAATGTCATCTTCCATATTTTATGCTTTAAGCATGGAATCTAATTACACAGAAATAAGAAATATTGAAATCAATCCATTTGCTGCAGAATTATTTTAAACCTTCACTGATTGGATACATGAATGTCAAAATTCACCTTTTGCCCAAAGTTATATTTATAGATAAAAATATTTTATGAACATTCTATTGTGTAGTATTTATACTTGATTTCTCTTACTTTGAAAAAATGTTTACTGTGGTGATGATAGGAAACAATTAGCTCTGTTTAAATGACTTAGTGTGACATTTCAATAGCAGTTGTTTTAGAGTATCTTTTGAGTGAAGGGGCAATGGACTTGAATGCATTCCAGTCATTGCTATATTACATTTTTATTGGCCTTTCCATTTATAAGACAGAAAGAGCAAAATTACCTGTATAAAAGAATGCATTCAAAATGCATTTATATTTATTACATAGAAAATAAATATCAAAGAAAAAATCACAAATATCTATGTTTACAAAGGGTCTTATTTCAGATAGAAAGATAATTAAAAAAAGGAAGAAACTTGAGAACTTCCAGGATAAAATTGAAACTATAAATCATTTATATTTTCTACAATAACCTCTTAACTTATACAACTAACCTTTGCTTATTGAAAATTTTCTAAAAAGGAGATATTTAAAATATTTGATGAAACAAAGAAAAGGTAAAACATTTTGAATGTGAAATGTAAAATGTATACATGCTTATTGATTGAATTTTTTTAAGTACAGAAACACATAATTCTTTCCATAACCCTTTCATTCATTTATACTGCTTTGTATTCTCTCTTCATCCTTGCCTACAAACATAATTTTTAAGGAAGTGAGATTGAGCATTTCCACACAAAGTATGTAAAAATAGAAACTAAAATAAAGCTTCTATATATTGGATTACAATTTTGACATTATTACTGATCCATAAGGAGGAAATAACACATATTTATATAATTTGGGAAATAAGAAACTTCAAAATACCTCATTTGCAAGTGAGAAAAATTATCCAAGATTATAAAACTACCTAAAAAGAAGAGTCAAATGAATATCGATGTTTACAGTCTCCATTCCATATTAAAAGTGAAGGCCTTTCACATGATATTATTAGAGTATACTCTTCTTTTGAATATGATAACCCCAATTAACAAATTCTTCCTCAGATTTTCAATTGTTCCTTTAGTCTGTGACTGTTATTTTTCCACCTCTTCTAAAGAACATGATATCAATTATCTAAATCACAGGCAACTTATCTGGAAGTTTAGATATGTAGAAAAGATTGAGTTGTTTCAAGAATATGTTCTAATTTTGATGTACATTTTTTTTAAAATCTTCTATTTAAACCTTTCTTAAGCAAACCATAACTTACCTAAGGACGCTAGGACTAGGCCATGACCTACCTATCTTTGAGAAAACCTTACATTGAACATCAGTTCTGACTTTTAGTAGAAACCCAATAAATTTATATTAATATTTTTTATTGAATTGAAGAAATTAAAAGATACAGAAATTCTTCCGAAAGCTATAGGTTGTACTCCACAGGGAAGCACACAAATATATCTCACTTGACTTTAAAATTATTCCTAGGAGCAAGAATAGAAGCCCATTTATCAATTTTACTCTAAGCTGAAGATGCTAGTTAACAATAACTTTTCTTAGCTCTAAAAATTAAAAGAATGAAACTTTCATATAAATTCGTATTTTGTGATTGGTACAGACTATCTTTTGATTTATGGTTTTCCTTATCTTTTTTTTAAAGAGGGGATCCACTGGAAGTGTTATTTCTGTCTAATTTTTAACAATTTAGGAAGTATATTCTGAAGACTTAGTAAGTTCCTACACTTAATAGCTAATACACAAAATACTTAATAAGATGATAACTTTATCTGATTGTCACAATACCAAATACAGTTTAGTGTAACACTAAAAAATGACAGTACTTGACTTCATGTGCCAAAAAATATCACCTCAGCTTAAAAAAAAGCCCTTTGATATGAGTATTGACAGGCGAAGGTTCACAATGCACAAAGAGACCAAGTGAAAACCTGTAATTAGTAGAAATTACAAATCTGAAGTATTACATTAATACCACAAAGATAGTAAGGCCACAGATAAAAAAGAAATCTTCATTTTGTGATTCAGAGTATTTATTCTCTTTAAACTCTTTTAATTTTGCACAATTACCATCCATCTTTTCATCTGAATGCCATTTTATGCATTGCTGATCTCTGAAACTTTTCAAAAGTGGAAAATATTTCAAGGCAGTATAAAGGCAGCTCAGTAAGGTGGTATGTTATGAAACACTTCAACTTCACTTCTTCACCTTTGTTTCACTCTCCATCCAAGCACACCTCAAGTGCTGCACTATTCATTGCTATCACTACGGTATATCCTATGACTCCTCAAACATTATCACCACCTGTCAAACCTGGCATGAAATAGCTTGCAAGGTTTTTATGTTGATTTTAAGGAATTAGCAGCATCAAGCATGTTATTTATTCTGGGTTTATCTTCAGTGATATACACTGTTACCAGCAGCACTGGATTGCATCCTGAATAATCTTTTCAGGATTGGCTGCTGAAGTATTATATCTTCGTCTGGATTAAGGTTGTCTATATTCTGCACCAAAATTTGCTTTTTAGAAAGACTTCATGCTGCTAAGTTCAGTCAATAAGAAATCTAGCTTCTCACAATTAAAATTTACAATCCATCTCCCCAAGCTAATGTAGAATATTTAGCCTCTTAGTACTTTATACATTTATTTACAAAGCTGAGCTCTCATCCCTATCCTGCTTCCAATAAAAAAAATATAGATAGATTTGTTATAGGTTTGCTTTCATTGCTAATGGGGAGACAACTATGCAGGTATATAAGACAGAGTAGAATTCTGCAAAATAATTTTTGGCAGTGTATGTTTGACAGACACAGTTTCAAAATCTTGAATATCAATAAGTGAGATTTCTGGAGTGAGGGCTGGAATAATACAAGTGGAAGAGTGAAGACAGAGCAAAGCAGACATCTGGGAAGCCAGGGTACTTCTGAGTTAATGATGGTCCCTCCCACAGGCTCTGCTCATCGTTCTTGTTCCCGGGGAGTCCACTGCTTTTTTCTCCAGACAGCACTGACTCCTCCTTCCAGCACAGGACCACGCACGGGGCAAGGTCAGCTATAGTTAGACCATTCACGGATCTAGCAACAGATCTAGGTCTCATTGTTCTTACAGGTAGAATTAGGAGTTGGGATTAGATAAATTATTCATATACATTTTTGGTCAAGTTTCCCTTTCAGAATCAGAGGAAAGATTTGGAAACTCCACAAAAGAAAAAGAAAGAGGGACTTCCCTGGTGGCCCAGTGGTTAAGAATCCTACTGCCAATGCAGGAGACATGGGTTCAAGCCCTGGTCTGGGAAGATCCCACATGCTACAGAGCAACTAAGCCCATGCACCACAACTACTGAGCCCACATGCCACAACTACTGAAGCCCACACGCCTAGAGCCTGTGCTCCACAACAAAGAGAAGCCACCGCAATGAGAGGCCCGTGCACCTCAACGAAGAGTAGCCCCCGCTCACTACAATTAGAGAAAGCCTGCGCACTGCAACGAAGACCCAATGCAGCCAAAAATAAATAAGTAAATAAAAAAGAAATTTATTAAGAAAAAACAGCACACGAACACAGCATTTTAGAGGTTTAAGCCTATTTATAGAATTAAGAATTAATTCTATTAAAACGTCCAGAGAGTAGAACAGTTCTAAAATATTATACATGATTTCATAATATGCATGAGTAGTGGGCTTTAGAACATCATTAATAATTTCTTTGGGATTTTCTATAATCACAAACTATCTGCGATGAACATGCATTTAATAGTGCTGCCTCAGAAGCCGGACCACCTATGCAGTGTTAAAATAATTAAATGAGGATCGCATGAGACTGAGATGGCTCTAATGCCTTGGTAGTCTATGTAAACAAACCACAACTTAAGCCAGATGTACCGGAATCCAAGAAAATGAAACTAAAGAACAACCAATCACAAACAGCCAACTAGATTTTCCCAAATAAGGCAACCACTTACGGTATAGCTTGTTAAATAACTTCCTTGCTTTGCTTCCATATCTTCTCTGCACAACCCTTCCCCTAGCTCCTGTTGGTGGAGCGCTCCTAATCACTTTTGTTTTGGCGCTGCCTGATTCAAATCGATGTTTGCTCAAATAAACTTGAAAATTTTAATAGGCCTCGGTTTATTTTTTAACAGTAGCATTCTTCATTCAGCCACAAACTTCATGTGTAACATTAGGAAAATTACTTATCTTTTCTTCATTTTCCTCATTGGTAAGTCAGGGGATGACAGCATTTATATTTACCTCATATGGTCATTGTCGGTATTAAATTAGTGGTGTGTGTGAGTTCATATTTGAGTGTAACCTGGGCCTGGAATTTACATACATCATGCTTAGAACAGAACCTGGAACATAAGTGTCCAACTTATCTTAGATGCTGTCTGTGTAATTTTAAAGATCTCTATAAAGATGCATAAAAATAAACAAAATATAACTTATTATTTCATTTAGATGATTTTTTTTTCTTTCTAGAATTTCAGAAGTCATATTAACCATATTATCTAAATTTGCAATGTAACATTCTATGCATTATCTGTACTCATGTTTATGGTTTCTAAATTAATGCAAAAAGAAAGGAAGAATATTTTTATATCATCATAGGAAAAGAGTAAGTAGCTGCTTCCTGACCAAAAAAAAAAAAAAAAAAAAACCCACTGGGAATAATATAATCAATAATGGTAAAGGTCTATGTAGTAACTTCATTTGCACTTAGCATCCTTCACTGTATAATGTGTCCTGGGATCATATTCCTCTCCCCCTCACCCATCTCTTTTCAATAATGTACATCAGGCTTCCCTTCTCATGGGGCTGGCATAAAATTACTTACATTTATATCTATATTCATTGGATCTTTTCTAAAAAGACTTTTCTTGCTGAGCTAATTTGTCCCTATTTTTAAAGTATGTTTCAAAATAAGCATTTCTAAACTGAATATGCAAAATTAATATCAACAGACTTCTGAAGTATGTATTCCTCTACCTATACTTTTTAGGGCTGCAAATCAGATATTTTAGGTAAGATTTGGTTCAAAACTGTTCTACCAGATTCAATTTACCTTTTAACCTGAAATCCTTCAATACTTCCCTTTCCTTTCCTCATTCCTCCACTGGTGAGTGTGACAGATAACAATGCCATTTCTGTTAAACAAGAGAACATGTACACCCAACACCACTTTCCACCCCCACTCTAACACTTATAATGAAGCTAAGGAAAATATACACATAGTGGGAAAGGGAAAGCCACGTAAATTTTCTGCTTAGTGAAACAATCCCCCCCTTTTTTTTCACAGCACTTTCTTGCTTGTACTATATTTTTCCTTTTCAAAAACAGCTGTTACGTGCACTATGCACTTCATCCCTTTCCTATGACCAAGTATTTTTCAAGTCCTATAATTTTGCCTTCATTTTTTCATCCAAATATGAACATTCCCCTTCCCCTGAAATGCACACAGACACTCTATTTTAGGTGCCGTGGCATGTCAATAGCATCAATCACCATTCGCACCATCGATCATGCAGCTATGAAGCAGTTGGATGACATCTGCCACAACACCCCCTGTGCAAAGATAATGCACTTGAATTCTGATGCAGAAGAATATTGGTCTGCAGACTTGTAATCAATCACAGCATCTTTTCAAGCATGATATCTCAGAGATGTAACAGAGTTAATCACACATTCTTAGAGTGTGTTTGGAAATCAATATAAGAGAGTTCCATGCTGTTGACTAATATTGAATAATTAAAATATAATTCATAATTCTCCCAACATCCAATGCCATATAAATTATTCCAAACAATATATTGCTCTTTCAGCTTTAGCCCATTTCTCCATAATTATCAGTATTCTAAGATTTTTAAATTATTATTAAATTTTAGCAAGATTTGTAACATTCTAAAATGCAAAGCATAAAGACAAAGTAATCTCATATTTATTATTCCTGACTCTAGTACCATTTACTGTATGCAGGTTTTATACAGCAATATATTCCTTGCATTGTTGATGCTGGACTCTGGTATACAGAAAAATCAAAATATATCATAGCAAAATTTGAATAAAATATAAAGAAAATTTTGTAAATGGAAACAATTAAAATAAATGAACAGTAAAATATATTTAATAGGATTGTTTAACTTGGTCTCATTTGAGACTAAGTCATTACATCCTAACCTGAAGCCCTTTAAAACCCTTGCTAATTTTTTCATCTTTTAAAATTTCATCATTATAGCATTTGGTAAATGCATTACTGATACTAAAATGTATTTACTACAAAAGATGCTTGCTGCAAGGCTAGGAACAAGTAGAAAAATATCATTTGGGTTCCTGAAAAACCTAGAAGTTTTGAGGGAAGAGGCATTGTTTCTGGGGATAGAACTCTCTCACTTACTTCCCCGACAGCAGAGAAAGCAGAGCTAGGTTTTGCCCCAAGGGAATGTTTCATTACCTCACACTTCTCAGAGGAAAGAGTAGAAAACAGAGAGGCTTGGAAGGAAGAAGAAGAGGGTTAAGTGTTTAGTTGCCAGGAGAGGCAGACCTCCCCTGTCTGGGGTTAGAAGTTTCTAGGGCAGAGTGTGGGGTAAAGGTACAGAGGTAAAACTGGCTAATACTTTTAATGCTTTGAACGTATATATCCATGATATATTATGTGGTTTGTAGGCTACCAACTTGTAACCTCAGTTCAAATCCATAAGAGTTTCCTCAGTCTGAAAAATATGCCCTTTCTACTTTGGTATTTGGGTTTAATTTCATAGATTGAGAAATATTTACTGAATAATGGCTAAACGATTAGCATTAACTTCATATGTTCCATAACTGCCTATCTCCATTCCTTTTCTATTTTTTCCTTCCCTTACAAATCTCCCTATTTCAAGTAATATCCACCTAATAACCTTTTTAAATTGTCCTGATCTTTCAAGGCCTTTTTAAAATGCTACCAGCTCCATGAAGTCTTTCCTGATTTCCTATGAAAAGGAAATCAGGAAAGACTTTTTTTTTCCTTTCTGTGCTCCCATCTTTTTTATTATTTACTTTTCAAGCTCTGCCTTTATTTGATATTCTACCCCTTTATACCAGTCTGTTATTATACGCTCCAAAAAGTAATTTTTAAATTGGACCTACTGCTTGGATAAGATTCAAAAATCTTCCCTAATAAAGTATTTTTGCAGTTTGTGAGGTTGTAATGAGGAATCCATGCAACATACATAGCTTTGAATCCTTCTGCTCCACATACATGCGTCAATTCTACCTTCAACATAATACCTTCTGCTTTAATCTTATCTAATCAGAAAATGAAGTGGTCCAATTAATCAAAGATTCTGTGTTTTTTATATATATGATAAATAAAAATACCTGTATGTTTATACTCATGTATGTAAATATACCCATATACACATGTACTCACTAACTCTATATGGTCTGATCATTAAATAATCAAATGCATAAAATACACTTATTCATGCTATACTAATTATTCAAAGGAATTTCAGGAACATTTTTCATATGTACTATATATTGTACAAAGTGGTTAACATACTCTAGAACTGACGCCCATTGGTTTGTCTTGCCCAAATGTAGGTCAGACTCATTCTCAAATTCACCCTTTTTCCATCTGTACAGTATGCATCTGTAACTATTTATGACTAAGGACCTCGAGCAACTGACAAGGTCCAGCAACTTATATCGTGATAGTATCTTCTCATCAAAGTGGGAAAAATAAAGGCAAAGAATTTTTTGCTTCCAAGTGGGATATATCAATTTGGAACATATAATATCCATCTGGCTGGATCAAACTTACAGGATTTAGCACGTAACAAACTGCCCTGAAGACCAGGGACGATTGTGCTGAAAATCAACTTGAACTCTGTACCTGTACGAAGCAGAGCACTTATCACGTTATATTGCCAATAGTCCTCTATATGTTTATACCTTGCTCTGGATCTTGAGCTGTACTTGAATATTATTCATTTCTGGGCCCCTAGCACCGAGCTCAAATATACTGCTCTCATAGATACTCACCTACTACTGAACGAATTCACAGGTGAATTAACATCTGAATTAATGCAGGGACAGTTTGATGGTCAGCAAAATTTTCCTTCTTGACTCTGTCCTAACAAAACTGAAGTGTTGTAAATTCTGCTCATTTTACAATTTAAAAAAAATAGGCAAATAATATGCATTCTGAAATTTCCACTGGGAAATTTAATCAGGAACATATTAAGATATTGATTTATTTTTATTCATTCAAACTACAAGCATTGATGTTGTGCCTTTCATGTGCCAGGCACAGTATTAAGTCCAAGCGACACTGCAAGGCATAAATCAGAAAGACATAAATATTTAGAGTGGTAGTTCTCAACTGGGAACTTTTTGGCCCCCAGGAGACATTTGAAATGTCTGGAGACATTTTCTGATGTAACTGGGGTAGGGTGCTATTGGATAGAGGCCAGGGATGCTGCTAAACATCTTACAATACACAGGGAAGGCCCTCAAAACAAGGAACTATTTCAGGATTAAATAACAGAATGTATACCTTTCATATCTTGAGGTTTTTATCATTTACTTTATTGACCTTGATCTTTCTAGGATGAAAAGTAGTTTGTGTTTTTGTTGTGTTTCATATCCTCAAATGTCAGTGCCTTCCATTAAACTTTGTCAGCTTTTCTTCTCTGAACCATCCTATCATTTCAGGAACTTGGTTTATTTATGCTTTCTTCTCTATCCTTTACTTTCAAAATCAATTTTTGGAAAGACAATATAAGTCTCATATCACAGTGCTCATTTAAGATAATAATACACTAATTAATCAATATATCAATTAACTATAACCATAGGATAAATGTGTCTAATTTCTTGTGTTTAAGATACCAATGAACATGTTGGTATGATTTATCTGGATACACTGATAAAGAAGAATGACTTTTGAACACTGAAATCACACCACACAGTAGTTTTCCTTGGTATAAATGTACCAAGATAATCCTCTCTGCTTCCAGTTCAGAAGATGACTATTATGTTTCTCCTTTCAGAGAGGTAGTTCCAACTTAAATGGATACACTTAAAGGGAAGATATATATATATATATATATATATTTTTTTTTTTTTTTTTTTTGCGGTACGCAGGCCTCTCACTGCTGTGGCCTCTCACGTTGCGGAGCACAGGTTCCGGACACGCAGGCTCAGCGGCCATGGCTCACGGGCCCAGCTGCTCCGCGGCATGTGGGATCTTCCCGGACCGGGGCACGAACCCGTGTCCCCTGCATCGGCAGGCGGACTCTCAACCACTGCGCCACCAGGGAAAACTGCAATCTATTTTTTTAATGTGTTAATAGAAATGTAGGCTATTCCTCTTTGCTCTAGAACTTTCCTTACGCATTTTGATCTCCCACATTGCCTTTCATCCAACTACACACACACATACTTAACTTTGGTAAGAGTTTCTTGATCTTCTCTCATGGACAGATGAAGACCTTTAAGAAGTCGTTTATCTCCTGCCCTTCATTCGGAGAAATGTAATCTAGCTTTGAACAATTTTGAGTAGTATGCATACCATTACCGTGTAAAATTATATTTTATTATAAATCTGAGTATTTTCATATGTATTTATGGTATATTTACTTTCTTTAACCCATTTTCTTTAAGTAGTATTTTAAATAAATCTTTCCCATTTGCCACCTAAAGGCATTGTTATTTTGTTTTTAAGTATCTATGACTCTTTAAGAAAGATTTCCCTTTTCTGTATAAGATTTATTTCTACACTTGATAATAGGATTTTTTTTTCCAGCCTGTGTAACTAGGTGTCATCAGTAATATAAGAAAACCTTTATTTTCCTTTATCAAATTCCTTACTTTAGAATTTACTACTAAATAATTTTACTTTTTTGAAAGTAATTTTTTTTAAAATAAGTTTTAAAATAAACTTTATAAAAACCTCTCAGATTAAATTGATTTACTAATAACCCATCTTTTTCTAACCCTCTAATTTCAATTTTTTCTTTCCTTTCTTTCATTCTCCTTTCCCTCTCCTTCCTACGCTTCATTTCTTGCTTTCCCCAAGTGCTTACTAATGTATGTTATGTGCACAGAGACATATATGTACTTTAGTTTCCCACTGCTGCTATAACAAATTAACACAAACTTAATGACTTAAAACAACACATATTAAATATTCTGCAGTTCTGGAGTTCAGAAGTCCTAATGACAAGTTATTATAGGCAGAGCTGCATTTCTTCTGGAGTCTCTAAGGGAGACATTCCCTTGCATTTTCCTGCTTTCAGAGTCCACCTGCATCTATCTTTGGCTCATGGCTTCTTCCATCTTCAAAGCCAACAAGGTAGTATCTTTAAATCAATCTCTCTCTCCCTCTCTCTCTCGCCACCCTTGTCACTTCTACCATGACTCTATTTTCTTATTTTTCCTCTTATTTGGACCCTTGTGACTACTGTACATTGGATCCAACTGTATTATCCAGGCTAATATTTTCCTCTCAAAATCATTAATGTAATCCCATCTGCAAAGTCTTTTTTTGCCATGAGGTTAATTAGTCACAGATTCTGGGCACACGTCTTTGGGGAACCATAATTTTGTCTACCACAACACACATTTTAACTCTTTAAATATATAACTCTTTAAAATATAAAAGTTATAGCAAAATTTTGAAAGTCTTAATTATATTTGCAAACATATATGTATATACATACATTGATCTGCAAATATTTTATATATATAATATATAAATAAATAACACAGGTTATATATGGTACAGTAAGATGACTGATGTACTTATTCTTATTTTTCATACATTTTAAAGCTTTTATTCAAAAATTGTACTTTAGCAAATGAAAGTATGCTCAACATCACTAATTATTAGAGAAATGAAAATCAAAACTACAATGAGGTATCACCTCACACCGGTCAGAATGGCCATCATCAAAAAGTCTACAAACAATAAATACTGGAGAGGGTGTGGAGAAAAGGGAACCCTCTTGCACTGTTGGTGGGAATATAAATTGATACAGCCACTATGGAGAACAGTATGGAGGTTCCTTAAAAAACTAAAAATAGAACTACCATATGACCCAGCAATCCCACTACTGGGCATATATCTAGAGAAATCCATAATTTGAAAAGATACATGCACCCCAATGTTCATTGCAGCACTGTTTACAATAGCCAAGACATGGAAGTAACCTAAATGCCCATCGACAGAGGAATGAATAAAGAAGATGCGATACATATATACAATGGATTATTATTCAGCCATAAAAAAGAATGAAATGGTGTCATTTGCAGTAACATGGATGGACCTAGAGATTATCATTCTAAATGAAGTTAGTCAGAGAAAGACAAATATCATATGATATCCCTTATATGTGGAATCTAAAAAAAAAAGGATACAAATGAACTTATTTACAAAACAGAAACAGACTGACAGACTTGGAAAAAAAAAACTTATGGTTACCAAAGTGGAAGGATGGGGTGGGGGAGGAATAAATAAGGAGTTTGAGATTAAAAAATACACATACTATATATAAAATAGATAATCAACAAGGACCTACTGTATAGCACAAGGAACTCTAGTCAATATTCTATAATAACCTATATGGGAAAAGAATTTGAAAAAGAATGGATATATGTATATATGTATAGATGAATCACTGTGCTGTACACCTGAAACTAACACAACATTGTAAATCAACTATAATATAAAATAAATTTTTTAAAAAATTTACTTTGAGGTTTCCTTAAAAGCTCATATATTTTCTGATATCACAAATGTCTTTTTGTTTTTGCATCCAACCAATTATGTTCTCATACGCTATTCTTAATAAAGATAGTGTTTAACAATGCTTTTTGGCTAACGGTTTGGTGATTCAAGTTACCTTTTAACAAATTTATTGATATATAAGTAATGTGGTACAGAAGTCTTACTACAGCCAAGAAAATTTACATTAATCATTTCACCTCTTTATATCAGGCCTATTACTCTAATCTAGCAGATTAAATTTGTCAGAATGAAAGCTTTCAATCCGAAAACCTAACAATTTAAACAGCCATGGCAAGGTTTTCTTAAGTGAATGTGGATGTAGTTAACAGACCAACTTTTGTCATGACAATTATGATCACACACCTAATTCAATTTGCTTTAAACCACTTAACGCTGTGTAGTGAAAAGAACACTGGTCTAGAATCAGATTGATATTGGCTTAAACTCTGGCTTGGTTGCCCAGTAGACTATGACTGTTGGCTCATCCCTTCACTTCTCTGAGTTTTGGTGCCTTCATCTGTAAGAGGAAAATAAAAATATGTATCCCTATAATCCTTACAACAGTGGTTGCCTGATGCAAAGGGATTCTAAGTAAATGACAGCAGGTTTTATCACAATCATCTTTAATAGAATAAAGAAAAGAACAAATCATGGAACAAGTCATTAAGTCATGAGTATAATCAAAGGGAAAATGAAAATAAAATATCAAGAAATGCTTTACTACATATGAAAGAAAGAATCTTAGCTGAGCAGTCAGATTAGGTACTAGGTAAATTTCTAATAATACACAAGTCTGTCTCTATAGAGACATCAGATTCAGTTTTAAATGTACTTAACACTTTGCTTACCCTATATCAATCTACTTTGGCATTAATTTTTAAGAAATTCAATATTTAGGTTTTACTCTTATGGGTTTTTTCCCCCTTATTTTATCATAGAACTTGCTCAGGCTATTCTGATTCTTTTCTTCTTTTTCTAAACATCTTTTTTTTTCATAGTGTTTTTTATGATGTTATGCACTGGATCAGTCAAACAAGATCATTTCAATTTTAATTCCAACATTCAAAACTTGGTGCCCATTTGACCTTTGTTATATATGTATATAAATATATATATAAAACACGTTATATAAAACAATACAAATATGCATATATGTAAAGTTAACATAAAGTTAATTATATACATAAATTAAAGCATTATGAATTTATTTATAAAATTAACATATAGGGGACTTCCCCAGTGGTGCAGTGGTTAAGAATCCACCTGCCAATGCAGGAAACATGGGTTCGATCCCTGGTCTGGGAAGATCCCACATGCCGCAGAGCAACTAAGCCTGTGTGCCACAACTACCAAGCCTGCCCTCTAGAGCCTGTGAGTGAGCCACAACTACTAAAGCCCATATGCCTAAAGCCCGTGCTCCGCAACAAGAGAAGCCACCACAATGACAAGCCCGCGCAACGCAACAAAGAGTAGCCCCTGCTCGCCGCAACTAGAGAAAGCCCATGCGCAGCAACGAAGACCCAACACAGCCAAAAAAATTAAAATAAATTAAAATAAACATATAAAATTGACACAAACATATACACATAAACAGGCACATATCTATAATGGTATTGAAATAATGACTATTAAAATATCTTCCCATATCCTTGCTATCTACCTTCTTATCTAGCTTATCTATTTAATCTAATCTATTTTTCAAACTGTCAACACAGTGATCTTTCTAACAAGGCATATTTGATTGTTTCTCTTTGGTTCTAAAATTTCAAATGGAAGTCCATTATGTCTAGGATGATATGATAGGGTAGCTCCTTGGCATGGCCTACAAGAATCTTTATAATTTGGCCCTCCTGACCTCTCCAGATTAACCCCTGGGCCTCATTACTGGTGTCATCACTCAAATCCTGAAGGTTTTTTGGTGTTTTTCTCCTCACAGTCGCTTGGCCGATTTCTCTCTCTATTTGGTTGACCTTCTATATTGAATATGCCCTCTAACCACCTGGCATAATTTCCATATATCTATAATTTTATTTCACAATTCTATTCTTCTGGAAAGCTTTTCTTAATTCATTTAATCAGCATTCATCACTTTCCCTTTGTGCCAGCAGGTTTTAATATCTTCTTCTGTAGTACTTTTGGAGTATTTTTTGGGAATGTGCATATACTGATTTTAGCCCCACCCAGATTTCACAATGCTACAGGCTATATGTACCTCTAGTATAGTGCTCCTGAATTTGAAGGTATACAGGAAAGTTTAGTCAATAAGTAAACAGACAAATGAATGAAGTTGGTACATTGGCTTACACTTTAAAATTCAATGTTTATAACCATCTATAATAATTACACTAATGGTATATAAATATATGCTTATCTTAAACAATGAAACAATATAGGAATACACACAGTGCAAGGTTATGGACTCTCAGCATTTCTCCCTACTGAACTGCCTTCCCTAGAGACACTGATATATAAGTAAGTATATAAACCTGCATATTTAGGTTTAGATTTTAATAGGTATATAAATCAAATTATACTCTAGAATATTTGTGTATATTGTTCTTTTAGCTTAATACTATTACTCAATGCTCTCCTTGTGCCATTACAAAGAAATCTCTCTCATTCTTTTTATCCAGAACACAGTGTCCTATATTAGGTAATTAATTTAATTTATTAAGCCACCCTCCATTAATAAACACTTAGATCATTTCTATCTTTTACTACAACAAATAATGTTACCATGAATATCCTTATACACACACACACACACGTACAAAATTGTGCCCATGTGAAAACATAAACAGAGCTTAGCTTGCTTCAACTATAATTCTTGCACTTAAGTGTATGCACTTTAAATTGGATACATGCTGCCACATGGTTCTCCAAAATTTTCAACAATAAATATTTGTTACAGTTAAAGAAGTTAAGAAAATTTTAATTAAAAAAACTCAGATTCAATCAAATTCTCCCTTTTTATTTATTTTTCCCCAGAAAATTGGCAAAGGAATTTCATAATTGTATTCCAAGAGGTAAAGTAGCATTTTCCATCTCCAAAATACAGGCTAACCTCATTTTACAGCATTTTGCAGATATCAAGTTTTATTTTAATTGAAAGTTTGTGGCAGCCCTACATTGAGCAAGTCTATTGGCATACTTTTTCTGACAGCATTTGCTCACTTCGTGTCTCTGTGTTATATTTTGGTAATCTTCACAATATTTCAGACTTTTTCATCATTATTATATTTGTTATGATGATCTGTGATCAGTGAATTTCAATGTGACTATTGTAATTGTTTTGGGCTACGAACAGCAGCCATAGAAGACAGAAACTTAATAAATGTGTGTGTTCTGATTGCTTCGCCCACTGGCCATTCCCCGTCTCTCCCTCTCCTCAGCCTCCTTATTCCTTGAGACACAACAATATTTAAATTAGGTCAATTAATAACCCTACAATAGCTTCTAAAGGAAGAGCCTCAAGTCTCTAAATCAAAATCTAGAAATGATTAAGCTTAGTAAAGAAGATATGTCGAAAGCCTAGAAAGGCAGAAAGCTAAACCTCTTGTGTCAAGTTGTGAATGCAAAGGAAAAGTTCTTGAAAGAAATGAAAAGTGCTACTCCAGTGAACACTTGAATACTAAGAAAGTGAAACAGCCCCAATGCTGATATGGAGAAGTTTTAGTGGTCTGGATAGAAGATTAATCCAGCCACAACATTCCTTTAAGCCAAAGCCTAATCCAGAGTAAGGTCTTAACTCTCTGCAATTCTGTGAAGGCTGAGAGAGGTGAGGAAGATGCAGAAGAAAAGTCTGAAGCTAGCAGAGGTTGTTTCATGAGGTTTAAAGAAAGAAGCCGTCTCCATAACATCAAAGTGCAAGGTGAAGCAGCAAGTGCTGATGTAGAAGCTGCAGGAGATTATCCAGAAGATCTAGCTAAGGACATGAATAAAGGTTGCTACCCTAAACAACAGATTTTCAATGTACAAAAAAATAGCCTTCTATTGGAAGAAGCTACCGTCTAGGACTTTCATAGCTAGGGAAGAGAAGTCAATGCTTGGCTTCAAAGCTTCAAAGGACAGGCTGACTTTCTTGTCAGGGGCTAATGCTCCTGGTGATAAAATTGAATCCAATGCTCATTTACCATTCCCCAAATCCTGGGACCCTTAAGAATTATGCTAAATCTACCCTGCCTGTGCTCTATAAATGGAACAGCCAAGTCTGGATGACAGCATGTCTATTTACAATATGGTTTACTAAATATTTTAAGCCCAATGTTGATGCTTACTTCTCAGAAAAAAGATTCCTTTCAAAATATTACTGCTCATTGACAATGCGCCTGGCCCCCCAAGAGCGATGATGGATATGTAGAGTGAGATTCATGTTGTGTTCATGTCTGCTAACACTACATCCATTTTGCAGCCCATGGATCAAAGAGTAATTTCAACTTTCAAGTCTTCTTCTTTAAGAGATACATTTCATAAGACCATAGCTGCCATAGATAGTTATTGTGCTAATGGATCTGGGAAAAGTCAACTGAAAACCTTCTAGAAAGTGTTCACCATTCTAGATGCCATTAAGAACATTTATGATTCATGGGATGAGGTCAAAATATCAAAATTAACAGGAGTTTGGAAGAAGTTGATTCCAACCCTCATGGAAGATTTTGAGGCATTCAAGACTTCAGTGGAGGAAGTCACTGCAGATGTGGTGGAAATAGCAAGAGAACTAGAATTAGAAGTGGAGCTGAAGATGTGACTAAATTGCTGCAATCTCATGATAAAACTAGGATGGATGAGAAGTTGCTTCCGATGGATGAGCAAAGAAAGTGGTTCCTTGAGGTGGACATGCTGTGAAGATTGTTGAAATAACAGGGGATTGGAATATTACATAAACTTAGTTAATAAAACAGTGGCAGGGCTTGAGAGGATTGACTCCAATTTTGAAAGAAATTCTACTGTGCATAAAATGCTATTAAACAGTATTACATGCTACAAATTTTTCCTGAAAGGGAGAGTCAATCAATGCAACAAACTTCACTGTTGTCTTATTTTAGGAAACTGCCACAGCCACTCCCACCTTCAGCAACCACCACCCTGATCAGTCAGCAGTCAACAACATCAAGGCAACATCCTCCACCAGCAAAAAAGATTACAACTTGTTGAAGGCTGAGATAATGGTTAGCATTTTTTAACAATAAAGCATATTTTTAATTAAGGTATACAGGTATTTTTTTAGACATAATGCTATTACACACTTAATAGGCTACAGTAAGTGGACTTCCCTGGTGGTCCAGTGCCTTCCAATGCAGGGAACATGGGTTTGATCCCTGGTCAGGGAACTAAGATCCCACGTGCCACGGGGCAACTAAGCCCCCATGCCATAACTACTGAGCCCGTGCGCCTCAACTGGAGAGAAGCCCGCGTGCCACAATGAAAGATCCTGCATGCTGCAACAAAGATCCCACAACTAAGACCCGATGCAGCCAAAAATAAAATTAATTAATTAATTAAATTTAAAAATAGACTACAATATAGTGTAAAGATAACTTTTATAGGCACTGGGGAACCAAAATATTCATGTGATTCAATTTGTTGCAATACTCGTTTTAATTTGGTGGTCTGGAACCAAACCCATAATATCTTTGAGGTATGTTTATAAACTAAGTCTGCATAGTTTAACATCAAAATCATCATAGCTTAAATTATCACGGACTGATGGCATATTAACGACTGAAAGTTAAAATATATTCATATTTACCAGAGGTGGCTATTGAATGTACTTATAGTATAAAATCAGGTGTTTGAATTTTAAAATATTTTAAACTCGTAGCTTTCTGAAAAAGTTAGACTGAATAATTAACCATTATGCAAAACTGGAGAATGGGTTTGGGGCATCACTATATATTAAGGTGTTAAATGTTGTAGCACAGAAAATTGTAAATTTGAGGTAATCTTTCATATTCAATAAATATGCTTAATGAATTCATTTTGAGCAGTATAGAAAGAATCATCTGAGTCAAGTAAAACACGCTAGCATTTATGATCAGAGTTTTTGAACATTATATATCAATTTTAAGAAATTAAATATATTAGGTGTTTTTTTCCAAAGTTTAGGCAATATTAATACATTATACAACTGACAAGAAATGGCTCACTTTGTGTTTGGTCTTAAAAACTAAATCTAATTGACTTTAAATTAAATTAGTCAAATCCACTGTTTATTTGGCTTAGAAAAACAATTCCACTGAAAAACAACTGATTGACATTTGAGAGTTATATCTTTAGTTATAATATTCAATTATATAATTGGTGGTCAGGAAACAAATTAATGTGTGCTAATATGAAACATTATTTCTAACCTTGTTTAAATATAAAATTTATATTCATCTGGCAAGAATGTTATTATTCAAAATATCAATAAAATAAGCATATTGGAAATAGACTGAAAATTCACATTCAAATTCAAGGTTCTCATTGTTCTGATTTATTTAGATATTAACTAACCAGATGCCTAAGGAATGTATGGAGGATGTGTGTTAATAGTGGCATACATGGGAGATATCTAATTTTAACCTTTGCTGCAACATACTGCATTTGACATTTTAAGAAATATAAAAATTCTTATATTGCAGAAGCAATCTCATTGGTGGTGAATTGCCACTTCTCTTTCTCTTTTTTTTCTGGCAACCATGAGACCCAGATGCTAAGCACTGGAAGATATTTCCTCCAATAGCAGCATCTGGTGTGCTGGCCGACTCCATAAGCAATTTTGTTTTACAGCTTTAAAGCAGCTTCTGGGTCTATTACATGGTTAATCTGATGGGCTGTCTGGGCTGCCTTGTCCTCCTGGATGCCATATGCCAAAAGCTAGAGATGCAATGAACTATCTGCCCATTAGGGCTCCTATAAAGAGCACACCTTAAAAAAAACTAGCTGCAAAGAGAGTGCTCTACTTCTGTTTAGCCATTACAGTACTAGTGATGAGCAACCTGGCTAAAATAGTGCTAAAAACTCACCAAAAATGTTCAATGCCCTCTGAGCACCAGAGACGACTAGAAAACTGTAAATAATAAAATATGCAGGAAATCAATGTATCATTTGATAATGACCTAAGTATTTGCAATTTTCTCCCATGCAAGAGAAGGAACATATAACAAACTGTAGAACTGTGAGAGCAAGAGACAAATTTGCTGCTATTCTGTGGCAATTAACTCACGAGAGGGTGAATATCCTGAGTGTTAGGGACTGTGTCTAACTCATTTTTATATTTTCAGGGCCTACCAGAGTATTTGAACATGGCAGAAATGGAGTAAGTTATTTCAAGTAAATAAAAGCAGATAACAAGATAATATTATTGCAATTGTGCGATAAATTGTATAATCTTTAAATTCTTTGCATCATTAATTTCTTATCCTTTAGATATTACATTTTATATAGCTTTTTCAGAGACTCCTTTCCTTGCCACCCAGAGACTAGATTGAACCACCCTTCTGTATACCCCAATATCTGCTAATGCATGTCATTATATCATTTAACACCATTTACATTTATGTACTTGTGTGATCATAGTAAATTGCATCCCAGTCTTTTAATTGAAAACATAGGTTAATTTTGATTTAATTTAAAACATGTCAATATACACTGCTATCTTAATTTTTTCATGAGGGCTGAGGTATATTCTTTAATTGTAGAAGAGTTCAACGTCTGCAGACTAAAGCATATCAACTGATAAATAAACAATGCAAGTGATAAGAGGGGAACTTTAGTTCATCAAGTAAATGAGTTAAGTGATGTTAACTAAAGAGTTTCTACTTTACTCCACTAGCTCTCATTCTTGGAATTGCTCCTTCTTTTTCTGGTATCATCTCTCCGGCCCACTCTTCTGTCTCTCTCTTCTACTTTTAAGAGCTCATGTGATTAGACTGGGCCCTCCGAGATAATCCAGGATAATTTTCCTGTTTTATTAGTTAACTGATCAGCAATCTTAATTCCATCTATAAACTTCCATTTTCCTTGTAAAAAAAAAACCTATTCATAGGTTTTGGGATTAGGACATGGACCTCTTCTGTCTCTGACACTGCCCAATCACCAGAATTTAAGGGTGCAGATGGAATATACTCTTGATAAAGTTTCCCAGTTGAGCTCCAATAGTGATATACGGAAACAAGAGAAGGTTCACTGATTTATATCACATTAATGCTGATACTTTAGAAATGCTTTATATAAGGGGAAATCACTTTATATAAGGGGAAATCAAATCCTTAAGACCTAAATCACAAAACCAAAACTATCTCCTGAAAGAATTAGGAATAATAACTAGTTTTCCAACTCTCATTTTAGTGTTCTTTTTACTAAATCATCCTCCTTAATCATCTTCTGGTTCAGGCCAAAAATACACAGTAGTCTATTTTACAGGTTATATGGTTCTTAATGATTCATAAAAATAAAAACAAGATTATAATAAAAATATAAAATTCTTACAAAAATTAAAATACAATTTAATGGGTGAAGGCTACAGTTTCATTCAAATAAAACAAAAGCACACAAAAATGTACTATACCAGCCATGTCATTAGAGCTTTGTTCAGGTATAGCCAGGAGAAAACACTTGGAAGTTGACAAATTCATTTTAGGGAAACTCACTGCTCCAGGCTTCATGCTTTAACCTTGTGTTTAGAGAGAATAATTCCGCCCCCCCCACCTCCACAGGCTCCCACCAAATAAATTCATGGTAACCTGCTTTTATATGTCTTTATACTAGCAGACCACACAATAAAACAAAAAAGAATTGTGTTGAACTAGTCAAGTAATTAGAGATATGGTTTGTAAACCCAGAAAATTTAATAACTAAAAATCTTAATCAAAATATATATATTTAAATGTGAAGCATTTGATTGCTGTATTCCTTTCTCTACACCACAAATATTCACTGAATAAATGACCCAAAGTGATTCTATGGTTAATTTGGCTAAGTATATTTGGCTCCAATGTCACTCCAGATCCTGTTTGTCATTCCGGAATTCCAGCTGCACTAGAACTGCTTGAAATCATAAAAAAGAACTTCCCTGTAAAATTTCTTTTTTCTTTTCCTATTCAACAACCAATGCCCTGAACAGAACTAAGTACTGACATTGCTACTGTCATCCAGTTTCTCTATCCCTTGGCATTTCCTAACCTGTACACTGGAAGCCAAATTGAATATGCTCTTGTTCACTGAGATATTTGTTTTCATATTTCTTCATTTAGGAAAATGCTGTTTAATATTTGAATACTTTTATATTAGAAGGAATACTTTAAAGGAGAGAGAAAATGATTTTGAATAAACTATCTCTCTCCAATTATAAATCTGAAAATCTTCATTTAGGAATTTTACATTAAACAAAGCATATTTTGAGCAAGCAATATTTTTCTAGCTTTACTGAAGTACATTTGACAAATAGAAATTCCATAGTGTTAAGGTGTACAGCATGATGTTTTGATATACATATACACTGTAAAATTATTAACACAATCAAGCTAAGTAACATATCCATTAACTCACCAATTTACTTTTGTGTGTGAGTATGCTGAGAACACTTGAGATCTACTCTCTTAGAAAATTTTAATTATTATTATTAAATATTGTCAACATTCTGTACATTAGGTCTCCAGAGCTTATTCATCTTTTAACTGAAAGTTTGTTCCCTTTTACCATATTCTCCCCATTTCCCCATCCCCTAGCCAGTAGTAAACATTTCATGTAAATGAGTTCAACATTTTTAGATTCCATGTATGTGCGATTATGCAGTATTTGTCTTTGTGTCCGGCTTATTTCACTTAGCATAGTGTCCTCCAAGTTTATCCATGTTGTCACAAATGGCAAGATTTCCTTCTTTTTTAAGGCTGAATAATATTCCATTGTGTGTATGTGTGCATCACATTTTCTTTATTCATTCATCGTCTACAGACCCTTAGGTTATGTCCATATCTTTGCTACTATGAATAATGTTGCAGTGAACATTGGAATGCAGATACCTCTTAGATATACTGATTTTATTTTCTTTGGCCATATATCCAGAAGTGAATTACAGCATCTTATGATGGTTCTATTTTTTAACGTTTCAAGAAAGCTCCATACTGATTTCCATTGACTGTATCAATTTACATTTCTACCAACAGTGGATAAGAGTACCCTTTTATTTACATTCTCACCAACACTTGTTATCTTTTGAGTTTTTATTAGTAGCCATCCTAATAGGTGTGAGTTGATATCTCATTGTGGTTTTGATTTGCTTTCCCTCATGATTAGTGATGTTGAACATTTTTTCATATACCTGTTAGCTATTTGAATGTCTTCTTTAGAGAAATGTCTATTCAGGTCCCTTGCCTACTTTTTAATTGCTTTATTGGTTTTGTGTTTTGTTTTGTTTTGTTATTGAGTTATATGATTTCCTTATATTTTGGATATTAACCCCTTATCAGATATATGGTTTGCAAATGTCTTCTGCCATTCTGTACTTTGTCTTTTCACTCTGCTGATTGTTTCTTTTACTGTTAGTTTGATGTAGTTCCACTTATTTGTTTTCGCTTTTGTTGCCTTTGCTATCTGGTGTCAAACCCAAAATATCACTGTCAAGACCAATGTCAAGGAACTTTTTCCCTGTTTTCCTCTAGGAGTTTTATGCTTTCAGGTCTTATATTTAAGTCTTTAATCTAACTTGAGTTGATTTGTGTGTATGGTCTAAGATAAGGGTTCAATTTTATTCTTTTGCATGTGAATATCTAGTTTTACCAATACCATTTATTGAAGAGACTATTTTTTTCCTATTGTATGTTCTAGGTAATTTTGTGGAAGATTAGTTGACTGTATATGCATAGATTTATTTCTGGGCTCACTATTCTGTTCCATTGGTTTGAGTAAGCAATATTTAAAAACTAGAGACTGCCTACAGCCAAACAGGAAATACGAAATTTGACAATTTATTTTGTTCTTAAGAAAATAGTAAGTACTGTTAAAGAGATGAAAATTTATTTTGCCTTACCCTATCTCCTAAATTTCCTTCACTGCTACAGTATTTCCATATTTTGTTAGAATCAGAGCCAAATTTTAGATAGCTACAGATGAAGTGGAAGTAAAAAAAAGACCCTAAAATTCCAGTATTTATCAAAATTTGGTTTACTCAGGAAGCCTTACTCTTAAGGTAAAAATCAAACAAACACGAAACAGAAAACAGCAGTACAACCATCTTATTCCTCTCTTTTATATTAAAAGATATGCTATTGTACTAGAATATATACAAAAAGAAAACCTATGGAGAATTCACCTTTGTTTCTTAATGAAATACCAATGGCCGCTCTTAGACAGTTCAAGAGCAACTTTAAGAAAAGTTGCCACAGAAGTTTCCATGTTAAATTTTTGGAGTTTTAAAATATGAGAATATTCTTTGAAGCCAATTTTTATGGGAAATTACTAAAATACATAGAAAAAGCACGACTTTGTGGATCATGGGTAGAGTTCACAGTCTTGTATTACAACCCTCATGCTGTGCTTTGCCTATGACTGGTAGCTCAAAGGCATCATTTTGAGTGGAATCATATTGTTTAGGAGTAGTAACTCATGCTGCTCTGCTACAAAGCAATCAGTAACACAGAGATCAATGGGACAGGACAGAAGAAAAAGGAAAGAGGCAGTTGCAAAGATATTTCTGATATTAAACATATTAAGAGGGAAGATATTGAAAGTAGGCTGGGTAGAAATTATATGGACATTTATAAAATATTTTAAGTATATACCCATGGCCTAATAACTTTAAAGTAAAATATATATTTTCAATGAAGTATATATTTATAAGATATATAAATAAAACCTTAATCTAAATGAAATTAGCTAGTATTGATAAACTGACTCTGCAAAGCTAAGCTATAAAACTCCCAAAGACGGTTCTACCATTTTCTTAAAATTTTTCCTCAATAAAATTAAATGTAATCCATATGTCTAGGCTTATTTTATGTTTATATCATGAAGATAGCAGATGATGAAGTAACTTTATTACTTAACACTTCTCAGGGCTTTTAATGTCTTCAATATAAACCTGAGAAATAATGTCAGGAAACTGCATCTTGATGAAGATAAACAATACACAATTTCCAGAGATTAAGAATTTGCTTTAAATTAACTAGTTTTATTAAAGAAACTCTGTTCACACAGCTTGAAGAACTGTGTCAAATAGAGTATAAGTGAAGACAAGTCTAGAGACCAAGAGAGACAATTTCTTTTTTTAATACATCCTTATTGGAATATAATTGCTTCACAATGCTGTGTTAGTTTCTTCTGTACAACAGAGTGAATCAGCCATATGCATACATATATTCCCATATCCTCTCCCTCTTGAACCTCCCTCCTACCCTCCCTATCCCACCCCTCTAGGTCGCTGCAAAGCACCGAGCTGATCTCCCTATGCTATGCTGCTCCTTCCCACTAGCTATTTATTTTACATTTGGTTGTGTATATATGTCGATGCTTCTCTCACTTCGCCTCAGCTTTCCCCTCCCCCACAGTGTCCTCAAGTCCATTCTCTATGTCTATGTCTTTATTCCTGCCCTGCCACTAGGTTCATCAGTACCATTTTTTTTTTTTTAGATTCCGCATATATGCTTTAGCATACGGTATTTGTTTTTCTCTTTCTGACTTACTTCACTCTGTATAACAGACTCTAGGTCCATCCACCTTACTACAAATAACTCAGTTTCATTTCTTTTTATGCCTGAGTAATATTCCATTGTATATATGTGCCACATCTTCTTTATCCATTCATCTATTGATGGACATTTAGGTTGCTTCCATGTCCTGGCTATTGTAAATAGAGCTGCAATGAACATTGTGGTACAGGTCTCTTTTTGAATTATGGTTTTCTCTGGGTATATGCCCAGGAGTGGGATTGCTGGGTCATATGGTAGTTCTATTTTTAGTTTTTTAAGGAACCTCCATACTGTTCTCCATAGTGGCTGTATCCATTTACATTCCCACCAACAGTTCAGGAGGGTTCCCTTTTCACCACACCCTCTCCAGCATTTATTGTTTTAGATTTTTTGATGATGGCCATTCTGACCAGTGTGAGGTGATACCTCATTGTAGTTTTGATTTGCATTTCTCTAATAATTAGTGATGTTGGGCATCTTTTCATGTGCCTTTTGGCCATCTGTATGTCTTCTTTGGTGAAATGTCTATTTAGGTCTTCCACCCATTTTTTAATTGGGTTGTTCTTTTGATATTGAGTTCCATGAGTTGTTTGTATATTTTGGAGATTAATCCTTTGTCCACTGTTTCATTTGCAAATATTTTTTCCCATTCTGAGCACTGTCTTTTCGTCTTGTTTATGGTTTCCTTTGCTGTGCAAAAGCTTTTAAGTTTAATTAGGTCCCATTTGCTTATTTTTGTTTTTACTTTCATTACTCTAGGAGGTGGGTCAAAAAAGATCTTAGTGTGGTTTATGTCAAAGGGTGTTTTTTCTATATTTTCCTCTAAGAGTTTTATAGTGTCTGCTCTTACATTTAGGTCTTTAATCCATTTGGAGTTTATTTTTGTGTATGGTGTTAGGGAGTGTTCTAATTTCATTATTTTATGTGTAGCTGTCCAGTTTTCTCAGAATCACTTATTGAAGAGGCTGTCTTCTCCACTGTATGCCCAGAGATAAACCCACACACATATGGTCACCTAATTTACGACAAAGAGAGCCAATTTCAAACCCTGAGTTGACTTTGTGTAAGTTCTTTAACAATGCACTGTGACATATTTTCTTCTTTGTAAAAATAAGAATTTTATAGCTAAGCTATTCTAAATTACTTCCTGTTGTAACATTTCCCGTATCTAGCACCCACTTATTAACATCCCTAATGTGAGTTTCATGTACATTAATTCTGCATTGAAAATTAACTTCCAATTCACATTTTATCAGCATGGATGAACATATAGACAAGGGCAATGTTGACCATGAAGACTCAATAGACCAAAGGAGCAAATTCGTCTATATACAGTTTTACCAAATCATGTACTTTATTATTATATCTACATTGAGGCATGCTTCATCAGGCAGCCTTTCCTAATATAAAATTACTTTTTAAAATTTAATTTTTATTTTATGTTGGAATATAGCTGATTTACAATGTTGTGTTAATTTCAGGTGTATAGCAAAGTGATTCATACAAATGAATTTATTTACAAAACAGAAACAGACTCACAGACTTAGAAAAAACACTTATGGTTACCAAAGGGGAAAAGTGGGGGGAGGGATAAATTAGGAGTTTGAGATTAACATATACACACTACTATATATAAAATAGGTAATCAACAAAGACCTACCGCATAGCACAGAGAACTCTACTCAGTATTCTGTAATAACCTACATGGGAAATGAATCTGAAAAAGAATGGATATATGTATATGTATAATTAAAATCACTTTAAAAAATTACTAAACAATGTAAAATATTGTAATGTTTTATTTGTTTGTTTGACAGTTTTGAGGTCCTGGCTAGAATCTGGCCAGTTCCCTTTCTTGAATAGTTAAATGTACACCCAACCTTTTATCTGACTGTCATACTCTCATGCACAAGCCCTACTCACCCCAGGGCCAGGTGAACTAGGTCCAGACAACTAGGGTCAGCCCCTTTGTTCCAGCGACCAAGAGAAATTATTAAAATCAGCCAATCCACAGGGATCCTGGGAAACCTATCTAACTCCATTCCCCTTTGCCATACATAAGCTGTCTCCTACAGCTCCAGCTTGCTCTTATCCTGTCCCAGTGCAACTGCCATGTGGCCTTGCTTGGCAGTTTTCTCTCATTGGGAACTATAAGAGTTTTGCCTTTTATCCATAAGACTTATTGTGTTGTGTACTGCCATCAAAAGAATCTTTAAATCTTATAAAACTGACGCTGTGAGCAGAGTGGCATGACCATGACCACTGACTCCTAGATAGCTTCATGTGGGACTGCTCTTGCCTTACTAATTGATTCCAAACTACCAATATGAACAGCTTGAGACAGAACTCCAGCAAGTTTAGCTAAAGTCTTGTTGCTTGCTGCCATGTCTGCTGGTGATTGCCACACCTCTCCTATAAAAATTTCTTGGGCATGGGAATACTCAAAATGAATATGTACAGTTGTCCCTTGGTATCTGGAACAGATTGGCCCTAGGACCTCTCTCCAATACCAAAATCTGAGAATGCTCAAGTCCCTTATATAAAATAGCTTAGTACTTTCATATAACCTAAGCACATCTTCTGGTATACTTTAAATCATCTCTAGATTACTTATAATACCTAATATCGTGTAAATGCTATGTAAATAGTTGTGGACACACAATAAATTCAAGTTTTGCTTTTGGAACTTTCTGGATTTTTCTTTTTTCCAACGTGGGGTGGGTTGAATCTGTGGATTAGGAACCCTTGGATAGCGAGGGACAGCTACAGTTAGTCAGCTAAACTTCCTGGGCTAGAAACTAGCCCAGCTGAAGGCCACCTTAGGGCAACAGAAGTGATAGGCCACCTTAGGGCAATAGAAGTGATAGGCCACCTTTTTAGGTTGGGCATTCAGGTGTGTTTCAGGTCACAGCCTGTGTTTGGCAGAGGCCTATTCCTGTGGCCCACAACTTCTTCAGTGTTGGTGTTTCTTTATAATTACTGGGTTTGTCTGTGTGTTATAGATTGGAGGAGAGTGTTGTGGGCTACCCAGCAGTAGAGAAATGGCCTGATCTCCTTGTCACTGCTGCTCAGGTGGGGATAGTGGACTACCTGTCTTCTTTGCTGCTGCACACATTGCTATTATCACCAGTAAACTTCACATGCCCCAGTCCTCAAGGGTATGGTGGATTGCACCCTTGGAGGCCTGGAGCCCAATGCTTAATCAAAAGGGATGCTCTAGGGCAAGGGAAGAATATCTTATTCCTGCACCCTGCCCTACACCAAGAACATCTGCTGAAATTATCCACTTGCTTAAATAACGTAAGCCTTCTAGCCAGTGTGCTTGGGCCTTAGAAAGTGCAACTGTTTATCAACATGCAAAGGGACTGATACTTGGAACAAGAGGGCTAACTAAAGAGGTTGCTTTAGCCTCTGGGAGCTGGACAGGGAAGACTTGGAAGGAGAGATAGCTGTCTACAAGGCAGGCCACCATGACTCTACCCCTGCTTCCCCTTTTCTGCAACCCCTAAAAGGGCCATACTCTGAGTTAACAGAGACAGAAACCAAAAACCCTAACTTCAGGTGGTTAGAAGCTCAAAGAAAAACCAGAAGGGATGGAAAGAAAAAAAACCCAAATACCCTGTTCAGGGACAGGACATTCAAAAATAAACAAAAAAATCTCTCTCAATATCTGTGTGTGTGTGTGTAGATATATGTATATACACACACATACACAATACATACAATGTCCATAATTTGACTCAACTGAAAATTCAAAATTTACCAAAGAATTTCTATAACAAAAAGATAAAAAGCATAGAAGGGCACTGGTTGGCTTTTGTGTCTCTACAATGTAGGTTCTAAACTTTAACATCTGGCAAAATGCATGAACTGACAAAACCTTTATGTACTGAATCAATACTAGGGCTCAAATTATTTCTGGGGATCCCACTAATATTAAAATGGTACCCTTTATAAACTTAGGAAAATAACTATGTATAAAATAGCAGAAAAATAGGTATGTCTTACTTTAATTGTAGCCTTCCTTAAATTTCCCAGTCATAGTACCAATTGCCCTGAAATATCTCATAGTGACCTTATACCAGTGGCCCCCCAGTTCTCAGGACCCCTAGTCAGCCTCAGACTTGGATTTATACCATTGCATCTCCTGGTTTTCAGGCCTTCAGACTGGGATTGAATTATACCACAGGCTTTGCTGGTTTTCCAGCTTGCACATGGCATTCTATGGGACTTGTCAGCCTCCATAATCAGGTGAGCCAAATTTCCATAATAAATCTCCTCTTCTATATCCATATATATTCTGTTGGTCTGTTTCTCTGGAAAAAGCTAATAGAGTAAACGTAGACATTTTAACACAATAAGTAATAAAATTAAATTAAATCTTTGGCACTTACAAGTTGGCTTGCTAAAATGAGACTCCCCACAGATCTCCAGTTGAAATAGTTAGTAAGGGCCAACGTAAGTTAAAAACACGTTCTTCAAGGATTAAAATATGTTATATAAGACCTAATTGATAAAGGGCTGATTATGTCCTCTGCATTCTCATTTGACAGCCCAATGTTGCCTGTTCTTAAACCTAGAAAGGAAAAATGGCATTTCATGGTGATTCCTGCAATCTCAATAATGCGGTCCCCCTCATTAAGGCTCTACTGAACATTCATGTTATGTTCTAACCCTTAGTACCTCAGAATTTAACTGTATTTGAAAACAGGGGTTTTTTTCTTTTAATTTGGCCAGATTTTTATATTTCTGTAATTTTTTAATTGGAGTATAGTTGACTTACAATGTTGTCTTAGTTTTACGTGTATAGCAAAGTGATTCAGTTATACATATATATATAACTTTTTTTTAGATTCTTTTCCCTTATAGTTTATTGCAAAATATTGAGTATAGTTCCCTGTGCTATACAGTAGGACCTGTTGGTTATCTATTTTACATATAGTAGTGCGTACATATTAATCCCAAACTCCTAATTTATTCCTCCCCCGCCTTTCCCCTTTGGTAACCATAAGTTTGTTTTCTATATCTGTGGATCTATTTCTGTTTTGTCTGTAAGTTCATTTGTATCGTTTGTTTTTAGACTCCACATATAAATGATATCATATGATACTTGTCTTTGTCTGGCTTACTTCACTTAGTATGATAATCTCTAGGTCCATCCATGTTACTGCAAATGGCATTATTTCATTCTCTTTTTAAGGCTGAGTAATAATCCATTGTATAAATATACCACATCTTCTTTATCCATTCATCTGTCAATGGACATTTAGGTTGCTTCCATGTCTTGGCTATTGTAAACAGTGCTGCAATGAACATTGGAGTGCATGTATCTTTTGGAATTATGGTCTTCTCTGGATATATGCTCAGAAGTGGGATTGCCCGATCTTATGGTAGCTCTATTTTTAGGTTTTTAAGGAATCTCCATACTGTTCTCCATAGTGGCTGTATCAATTTACATTCCCACCAACAGTGCAAAGAGGGTTCCTTTTCTCCACACCCTCTCCAGTATTTATTGTTTGTAGATTTTTTGATGATGGCCATTCAGACCAGTGTGAGGTGATACCTCATTATAGTTTTGATTTGCATTTCTCTAATAATTAGCGATGTTGAGCATCTTTTCATGTGCCTCTTGGCCATCTGCATGCCTTCTTTGGGAAAATGTCTATTTAGATCTTTTGCCCATTTTTCTTGACTAGGTTGTTTGTTTTTTTGATATTGAGCTGTATAAACTGTTTGTATATTTTGGAGATTAATTCCCTGTAGCTTGCATCGTTTGCAAATATTTTCTCCTATTCTGTAGGTTGTCGTTTTGTTTATGATTTACTTTGCTGGGCAAAAGCTTTTAAAGTTTAATTAGGTGCCATTTATTTATTTTTGTTTTTACTTCCATTTATCTAGGAGACAGATCCAAAACTGTCACTGTTTGCAAATGACATTATGCCATACATGGAAAGTCCTAAAGACCTCTCCGGAAAACTACTAGAGCTCATCAGTGAAGTTGCAGAATACAAAATTAATACACAGAAAGCTGTTGCATTTCTATACATTAACAACAAATGATCAGAAAGAGAAATTAAGGAAATAATCCCATTTACCATCGCACCAAAAATAATAAAATACCTAGGAATAAACCTACCTAAGGAGGCAAAAGACCTGTAAAAACAGTGCGGTACTAACAAAAACAGAAATGTAGATCAATGGAACAGGATAGAAAGCCCAGAAATAAACCCATGCACCTATGATCAATTAATCTACGACAAAGGAGGCAAGAATATACAATGGAGAAAAGTCAGTCTCTTCAATAAGTGGTGCTGGGAAAACTGCACAGCTACATGTAAAAGAATGAGATTAGAACATTCTCTAACACCACACACAAAAATAAACTCAAAACGGATTAAAGACCTAAATGTAACACCAGATACTATAAAACTCCCAGAGGAAAACATAGGCAGAACACACTGACATAAATGACAGCAATATCTTTTTGGGAGATAGGATTTTTAAGAGGTAAAATGAGGTCATATAGATGGGCCCTAATTCAATATGACTGGTATCCTTATAAGAAGAGGAGATTAGGATACAAACATGTACAAAGGAAAGACCATGTGAAGACAGAGAAGAAAACATCTACAAGTCAAGGAGAAAGGCCTCAGAATGAAACCAACCTTGCCAATACCTTGATCTTGGACTTCCAACCTCCAGAACTGTGAGAAAATAAATTTTTATTCTTTAAGACACCCAGTCTGTGGTACTTTGTTATGGCAGCCCTAGCAAACTAATACAATCCAATATTATTTAAATTACTAACTCTACCCAATCACAACAGTAAATATTTTGCAATTATAAATTTCGCTAATATGTTCTACTCAATGCCTATTTCAACATCCTCTCGGTCACAGTTTGCCTTAGCCAGCAAAGGGACAGAATACACCTTTACTGTGCTACCCATGGAGGACCTCTGCAGCCTTGCCATGGCACACTATCTTTACAGACAAGATCTTAACTGTATCAATGTTTCTCCAGGAACCTTGATAACATTACAATGGTAACACCTTTCTCCAAGGGATTACATTGAACACACTTACTAAGGATATATCAGTCTAACATTTTTTAGTCCTTTTGGAGGCAACATATTCCTTATTTACAAATTCTACTTAATCTCAAGGATACTGCTTCTTACAAATCTGCCCACTTAAATGGAGATCCTTCCAACAAAAGGTTGTAAAATCTGTCCAAATTAAAACCAGTGGGCATTCCTGTCAGTGCCCTCAGAGACGCCATTGTAGAGCCTTTGGTAACCTCCTTGCATGCCTCCTAGAATCTCTGGACCACATGCAATGGCATAAACTGTCAATGGGCTTCTGATGTAAAAAAGTGTGTCCCTGGGCTTCCCTGGTGGCGCAGTGGTTGAGAGTCTGCCTGCCGGTGCAGGGGATGTGGGTTCGTGCCCCGGTCCGGGAAGATCCCACACGCCGCGGAGCGGCTAAGCCCGTGAGCCATGGCCGCTGAGCCTGCGCGTCCGGAGCCTGTGCTCCGCAACGGCAGAGGCCACAACAATGAGAGGCCCGTGTACCGCAAAAAAAAAAAAAAAAAAGTGTGCCCTTTTCACCTCTGTATTATATATGTATATATAGTAAGAATGAAAAGAAAATTTCTGGCTACATACGTGGTCTCTTCTGGAAAGGAAAATTCTCATAGACCCTGAGCCTATGACTCTCTTCACCTAGTTGTGCATCATGCCTTGGGTCATGAAAGCAACACCTCGCAAGCTCGGCTCTAAGCTATTGTGACCTTATTGATATAGGATGGAGTAAAACCTGGGCTCTCTGACATATTCCACATGCAGAAGGGGGTGTGTTCCCCTGTTCTCAGTCCCTTGCCAGATGCCATGATACTGTTGGAGGTTACTCCTCCCCAAAGCGCCTTGACTTCCTAGGGAAGTCCCTTGGATTAACTGAGTGAATAACAATGGGAGTTCATAGTATGGAAGTTCTGGCTTCCAGCCCTATGGGATGGGGGCAAATATCGAAAATCCATAAAGATATGGGGAGATATTATTAAAGAGCCTCATATATAATGAGTATTTATATACCTAGGGTATATTTGGAAAAGTTTTGTTAAAGTTGGTGTGAGTCAGCCAAGGATCTTTGAATTAAGAATAATTAAGCCCTGGAGTAACATAGAGATCCATTTAGGCGTCCATTTGTCATTTTTGTAACTTATATAATTAGAGTTAACCACAGATTGTCCCATGAGCCAGACACCTGCCCTTCTGTCAACAGTTTAACTAAGCTACTCCATGGTATTGCTGCCTTAGCAGGCATTTTGTTTGGCCATGCAGCCCACAGTGACTTTAAATCGACACTAGCTTCTCATGAAGTACATACCCTAGACAGTAACCTGCAGATTCACAAACAAATGTAAATTCCTGATATGACTTTCCCAGCAGCCCTTATGATCATAGTGTCCCCTGGCTCCAGGTGCTTTCACCTTAGCATCCCTTAGATAAAACCCTGTGTTGCTTATCAGTCCCTGATTTTTTATTTGAATTGACCAATCAGTCTTTAGCCCGGGGACCCCAAAGCACTCCACACACAGACCTTAATAAAGGCATGTGCCCCAGGGTTACCCCTCTCTGTCTGCACTCTGCTTTGATATCCCCATGTGACCCCTTAAGGCATGCAGAGTACTTCCTCCAGGAACTGTGAGTGATAAACTATATTTCAACTCCTCTTGTGATCTGTCGTTAAACCACAGCTCACCATCCTACAACCTGTGCTCTACTTAATATGTGTTAATTTGAAAAACTCATAACACCATCCAATACTGGATTCATTTAAGACTAAATTTCCAGTGCCCCCCAAAAATCTTCCTCAATATTCAGGTTTTAGGGAGTGGATGATTAATCCAGGCTCTCCCTCCGATCCTTTCCGAAAAATTAAAATTAATGTTCCCAGGCCATTCCCACATATAACGCAGACAACCAAGAAGGGACATTAAAAACAAAAATAAAACAAACCAAAAAGCCCAACACCACTTAGTAAATGAAAATAAAATTTAGAGATAATAATGGAATTAATACCATATCCCATAATGATAAAACCAGACAACAACCCCTCCATGGTAATAATACATGCTAGAGAAAAATCAACATCAGACAACAAATGCCTGTCAAGTGCAAATGCACACCATCCTGTTGACTCTTGGTTCTGTCATTACTGGTCTGAGTACTTTCATTGATATGTGAACCAGAGGCCCAAGCCCTCCAAATAAGCCATTGTTTCAACCAAACAGTAAATGCAGAGGCTCCCATGTCATTGAGCTTGGCTGATTCAACACCTCCCTGGCTTGACCGTCAGCAATCAAACCAACAACTGAGACAGGGGCCTACAGTCACTGGCTCAATTACAGGGCATGCCTACAGGTTAATGCTAAAGCTTCAACTCCAGCCACTGATATTTTAATTGGTGAACAATCTGAAACTCAATTAACGCATTTGCCCCAACACAAGATGTCACAGCTGGAGATGATTTCTGCACTAGAGACAGCTTTACCCTGACACAGACCACAGTCCCAGCGATGTCTACCGGCTGCCTTTCCTAAGGCACTGATAAGCTGGATATGACACAATATTTGCTTCTCTTCCTTCAATTTTGTGGATTTTATTACATCTCATGAGCTTGATGTTTATCTCATGAGCTCCTTACCAAGGAGCCCTTGATCCTCCTATGTTCTTTGCTCTCTGCCAAAACATTAAGCTTTACACTGCCACACCTGAAAAGAAATCTGATAAAGATTAGGACTATCTGTGCCATTCTAAATATTAATGTAGATTATTGTTTTCTCCAGGAGGCACTTGCCTCATTTTGGTCCACTCCTTGACACCCTGGGAAGAGAATTCCCACTCTCCAGCACCTTCTTCTGCTCCCTCCATCCAGTCTTCCAGGATGACCCTAACCCTGTGACTCTGGCCATGCCCACCACAACTACCCCTTCCTCCAGGCTACAGACAAATACACTTTCTCTCACTGAACTATCAGCTCAGACCCTCCAACAGCATGACTACTGAACTTGCCACCTTGACCCAAGGAATGCACAAAGATATTACTATAATGAAAAATGAAACTCATACTTTTAATACACTTTGCAACTCCACTAAAGACCCTGAAATTCCAGATCCGTTTTCTTGGCTAAGGTTATATAATCGAAAACTTTGTCACCAGCCAGACTATAAGGAGTTCTTATACTTCAACTTGTTTTCCTCCATTTTATTCTCATAATAAAATGTTTTCTGTACAACACAGGGAATGTGGCCAATATTTTATAATAACTACAAATGGAGTGAAACCTTTACAAATTGTGAATCATTATATTGTACACCTGTAATTTATATAATAGTTTCAATTTAAAAAAAGTGTTTTCTATTCTGTTTAGGGCAACTTATGCAATACTTGTGTGTGTGTGTGTGTGTGTGTGTGTGTGTGTGTGTGTGTGTGTGTGTGTGTGTGTGTGTGTGTGTGTGTGTGTGTGTGTGTGTGTGTGTGTGTGTGTGTGTGTGTGTGTGTGTGTGTGTGTGTGTGTGTGTGTGTGTGTGTGTGTGTGTGTGTCTCTTGCAGGATCTCAGTTCCCCATCCAGGGACTGAACCCGGGCCACAGCAGTGAAAGCACTGAATCCTAACTACTACATCGCCAGGGAACTCCCATACAATACTCTTTAAAAAGTCTCTTCTACTATTTGGGCCACTCAAATACCCCAAATAAGCTCAAAACTAATGTCAAGACATCAAGAGGTCAATTGTAATACAGGTTTTGTTTTTATGTTATTGTTTTCCAATGCTCTCTTGACCCAATTTTGAGGCCCTAGTTTCAGGCTGGTCAGTTCCCCTTATTGAGCAACTGATTGAGCCTACATCCCAATACTTCCTTTATCTGGCTTTCATACTCCAGGGTGACCACGCACTAGCCCTCACTGCCCGGAGTGAAGTAGCAGACAACTAGGGACAGTCCCCATGCCCAGAGACTGAGAAATTATTCAAGTTAGCCATTCCACAGGGAGCTACAAAAACTAGCAAATCCTAGCCCCTTGTCATACATAAGCTGCCCCCAGTACCTCCAGCTTGTTTTTAAACTGTCCCAGAGTGCAACCCACTGTCCCGCCTTGCCTGGCAGTTTTCTCTAAGTTTGGATCTGTAAGAACAATGAGTTCTGTCTTTCATCTATATCAATGTCACTGTGTTGTGTCCTGCCATCAGAAGAGTCTTCTTTCTCTTATAAAATATGTATGCAACAGACATCCCTGGCAAGAGACCATATGTGGAATTAAGGTTAATATATTCAGGAAACTTACCAAAAGGAAAAATTGCATATTGTCTAGATGAAACCAAATGTGCTCTGTTTTAGAGAATTCTAAATAGAAGACATGCTCAAGATCTCTCACTCCAGGCATGGTCTCTTTTTTTTTTTTTTTTTTTTTTTTTGCGGTACGCGGGCGTTTCACTGCTGTGGCCCCTCCCGCCGCGGAGCACAGGCTCCAGACGCGCAGGCCCAGCGGCCATGGCTCACGGGCCCAGCCGCTCCGTGGCATGTGGGATCCCTCCAGACCGGGGCACAAACCCGCGTCCCCCGCATCAGCAGGGCACCCCAACCACTGCACCACCAGGGAAGTCCATGGTCTCTTTTTCTACAAACTAAGTTGTCTTGAATTTAAGCTTTATATTTGATTTTCAAACAGTGCACACCACCCTTCCAATCTTTCACCCAAAGGCTCTTTCTGATGTAACTGTCTCCAATGAGGAGCTGTGGTAAATTTTTGATTCCTGAGTACCTATGATGAGTTAAAGATATTTGTAAAAATTACGTGGAAAATGATAAAGTATAAAGGTAATGGTTTGATTTTTATACTTCAAAATTATGCTTGTGGTCTCTTTGGTAATGTAATAATGACAACAGTTTAGAAACGGAACAGAAAACATAGGTGATACATACTATTAACTAGGGTTTTTAAAATTCTTAATTAAAAAATATATTTTGAGAAAGTGATTACAGTTGACATATAAATATATTGCATATATTCCTTAATTAGAAGCATGATATTAGGCACATCAAGTAACGTATCTAAGTTCTAGCATACTTATAGAGAATTATATTAACTACCTCATGGGTTGTAAGTATTAAATGAATAATGTAAGTGTAAAGCATTTAGTGGAGTTCATAGCAGGTAGTATGGACTTAATAAATTATACATATTTGTATATGTATAATATTTTAATTATTAACTAATATTAAGCGATATCTAGGCACAAACCATTTTCTAAAATAAAATAAAAACAACCTCAGCTGAAATGGGTGCTTGATGAATCTTCAGTGACCAAAATGATATACTTGATAAATATGGACAAAATATGAACCAGAAGGGTTAGGTAAGCCATCCCTCTCACCTCCTCCAAAAGCCGGGAACCTATTTCAAATTACAGCAAAGTTTTTAGAGCCCTAAAATGCGCTCCATGTTGTTAAAAGAATTCCAAACAGTCCAAGCAACAAATAAATCTGTCAAAACTCATCCCTGTGCCCTTGAGGAGTCCCCAGATACTCAGACATATACAAGCCATCTCATCTAATACAGTCAGTATTTTAAGTTTACTTAACCTCAAACCCAGCCATCCCTTTGCTTTGGGTAGAAAATTTTATTACTGTTTTCAGGCACTTTTCAAGTTTTTATGCTATTCGAAGGACACATTGCCATTGGATTTAACTGAATCATTTTAATTTCCCTGCACATTTTAGCAATTTGTTCCATTTTTTAAACTACATTTCTAAACCTCATGTTTCCTTGTATTTTTATATTATTCACATAGGCTATAATCATTAGGAAATGATTATTTTTGCTATGTATCAAAATCAGACCATCTGAGCAAATGTATTCATAGAAATTAAAGTCCTGTAGAACCAGTTATTAATATTCCATGAATAAATGCATTCATGAGAAAATTATTTGAAGGCATAGTTCTTAAAAATAGACAAACTGATGCTTATTCATTTTAGTTTCTATGAAGAATTATTCTAATATATACTAGAATAAATGATCTACATAAAAGTGCTAGAATAATATCTACCCAATCATGTAGAAGTTGTTTTTTCTGTCAAATCAATAGGCTTTCAAAGCCAATATGCTAGAATATCAAATAAAAGATAATTCTCATATACACTCTCACCTATTCCCAATTTCAACATATCTTTGTTAAGATAGATATTAGGAGAATTTTAAAGAATATCCATTTTCTAGTATGTAATTGTAATGCAAGATAGAAGAAAACAAGAGTACAAATCCTTAAAACACCCAACAAGTAATCAATTAATATACAATTTTTAAAGTACAAAATTTATCATACAATTTATAATAAGTAACCCTGCTAAATTACCATTTATATCTAAGTTCACTTTTAAAATTGGATATCAGAATTAAAAATATTGCTACTTTTTTACTTTATCTTTCATCCAAGCAAGTGTATGTCAACTTTCTTAATTTTAATGTCCATGATTTTAACTCTACTTGAGGCAAATTATGCTTTCATAAACTTCTTTAATGTGCATGTTATCTTACTAAATTTCATGATTACATATTGTATTAGTCAGGGTTCTTCAGAGAAACAGAACCAAGAGGATGTGTATACACACAGAAAGAGATTTATTTTAAGGAGTTGGCTCATGAGATCATGGTGGCTTGGTGAGTTCAAAATCCGATGGGGAGGGTGGCAGACTAGAGCCTCAGGAAAAAATTGCAATTTGAGTCCAAAGGCAGCCTGCTGGTGAAGCAGGAAGAGGCAATGCTGCAGATGAAGTCCAAGGGCAGTTTGCTGGAAAATTCCCTCTTGCTTGGGAGAGATCAGCCTTTTGTTCTACTCAGACCTTATGCTACTTGGACCTTGGATTGGATGAGGTCCACTCACATTATGGAGGGCAAAAAGTCCACTGATTGAAACGTAAATCTCACCCAAAAACACCTTCACAGAAATATCCAGAATAATGTTTCACTAAATATCTGGTCTCTCATAGATACAGAGGACAAGCTGGTGGCCACCAAAGAGGAGGTGGGGTGGGGAAAGGGGTGGGGGAGTTGGATGAAACAGGTGAGGGGATTAAGAGATTCAAACTTCTAATTACAAAATAAATAAGTCACGGGGATGTAATGTACAGCATAGGAAATATAGTCAGTAATATTGCAAAAACTTTGTATGGTGACACATAGTTATTAGACTTATCACGTTGATCAATTAATAATGTACATAAATGCTGAATCACTATATTGTATACCTAAAGCTAATATAATATTTATGTCAACGATACTTCAATAAAAATAAAATAAATAAAATACCTGGTCTTCATGGCATAGCTAATTTGACATAAGAAAACCAACCATCATACAGTTCTACTTTCTTTATGGCAAATATTAATATACTCACTAAACAGAATGCCTAGAAGTAAATACTTGATGTGTTTAGATTTGATATTATACTAAGGTTAACTATAGTTGATTATTGTTGATGTATTGATACGGATGATATCTGTAATGAAGCATCTTTCACCTCATATTCTATAGATAAAAATTTCTTGATGGAAACTTTCTCTCATATTATAGACTATATCTAAAATATCACAATAAAACTATTATCGTTATTGAGTAATTTTTACTTCCATTAGAAGGGGGTGGCTAAGACTCCCACCAGATTACAGAATATAGAAGAAACTTTTCTTGTTGCCTTACAATACTCTAAAATAGCATAATCCAGCTGAAACCAGAATCTATGTTGCTCATTTCATAGCAGGACTGAAAAGAACTGAAATTGAACGTGATAAAATGTGAGGTAATCCTCCCTAAAATGGCATCCCTCAAGTTGTGCAACTTTAAACAATATCAATATCTCATTTCTATATTTTCAGGCTTAATAACTTGAAATACTTTTTTCTTTCACCATTCTTCCACACTGCATAAAATTTTTGAACTTGGTATGACATGGGTCATTTTCCTTTCTCATTTTCATATTAAAATGGTCTAAGCTTTCATTCTTTCATTCTTGGATTTTTTTTTCATTCTTCTCACTAGGCTTTCTACATTTATTTTCTGTCTACTTTACTCCATCAGCATTTCTTTGATTATAATGAGAAATAACATTTCTCAAACTTGAGTTTTCTGGACGTTTAAAGTTTTATCAAACTTGAATCATCCAGAACACTAGTCTAAGATAAATCTTCAGATAACAAGTTTCATATGTGTATTTGAAACATCACGGTGCATATCCTTCTCATAGAATCACAATTAACAGCAGCAGCATCAAATTCTTAGACATGATCCATTTATACAACAACAAAGCACTTAGTATCCACTATGTGTAGGCTCTGCTCTGAGCATATATATACAGCAGCAAACAAAAGAGGAATAAAATCCATACTTCCCTTGAGTATATATGCCATGTACTAAATGCTATAATAGAAAGTAAAGCAGAGAAAATAAGGCAATGCTATTTTTCATGGTTTTTATTAATTTAGTTATCACCTACACAAAGTACGTAGATCTTATGTGTGTAGCTCAATTAATTTTTGTTTAATATATAACTATATGAGGACCCAGATTGAGACATAAGGGGTGATATTTTAGATTGAGTATCAAGGAAGTTCTCATTGATGAGGTGATATTTGAGCAGAAAGATGAAGTAAAGGAGCCAGCATGTAGCTCTCAGAAGAAATAATTACACTTTGTTTGATCTGGTGCTTCCAATGGTTTGAGTATGCAATCTACTACCTGTGGAACTGTTAATATCCGGAAGAAATGTTCTACGTAAGACACATAGAGGTATGTAGGTGAAATGTATTTAAATTCCCTTTCTTATGCCACACACTGTATCTTCAAGTCTCTCAGAAATGATATCTCCCTACCCAACAATAGTTCTCCATTCCAGACAAGGCATATGAGAATTAGTCCTCATATTTATTTCCACTGCATTTTTTTTCTCGGTGTACAGAATTCTCTTCATGGAAAGTTCCTATTCCTGGTCTACTTCAAAACTCCCTCAACATTCTAGAAGTTAATTATACTTTTCTCAGATCATTCCTTTACCTTTACCATTTATAGTTATTTTGTATTTGACCCTGGACTCTATAGAGTAATCTACACACAATTTTTCTATATATGTTTAATCTCATTTTCGTAAGTACATGTTTTCATTTGTTTCTTAAAGTTTCTATATCTGCAATGAGATTTCCCATCTGATCATTCACTGTCTACTTTTCCTTATTTCCTTGAGCATATCTATAACAGTTATTTTAAAGTCCTTCTCTGTTTATCCTAACTTCTAGGTAATCTCAGGATTAGTTTTTATTGATTATCTTTTCCCTTATCTCAGGGTAATATTCTTCCTTTTTTTTCACATGTCAAGTAGATTTTGATTGCATACTAGACATTATCAATGATATAGAGACTTTAGCTTCTGTTCTCTCTCTCTAAAAAGTGTTGACTTTTGCTCTGGCAAGCATTTAAATCACATAGATTTTCTTTATCCTGTTAGTCTTGATATAACTTTTTTCTAGGAAAAGTATGCTACAGTTTTTACTACAATTAGTTCTATAATATGGCCTTAAGAGCATATTTTTTTTTGTTTTTTTAAGATGTGACCTCCACTAAATGCACCATTGTTCAGAAGGTCTCTCAATTCCGGGTGGGCTAAAACTCTAATGTCTTCCAGCAGTTTTATACTTTAGGAATCTTGATTATCACAGCAGTAGCTATTGTCTTCTCAACCTTGCACAGTCTCACCCTGTGAATCCACATTGCAGAATTCAATATAGGACCCAAGGCTGAGCCCTTTGCAAGTTTCTACCTAACCTAACTCCAGATTCCAGCTCATGAATTCCAGCTGTTTTGTATCCCAGAAATCCTCTCTATTCCTACTATCTTCAGAGAAACGATCACATTCTCTGAGGCTTCACCTTCCTGTGTCAGAGTCAGGAAAGTGCCCCCAGGCACAAACCCAGATGAACTTTGGGCTCATCTCACATATTTCCCTTCCATAGAGGATTAAAGTCCTATGTTGCCTTTTGCACAATGCTTAAAAGGAGTTGCCACAAATATTGTGCCTACTTATACAGTATTTTGTTACATTTTAGAAGGTCATATCTAGTACCAGTTACTCTATTGTGCCAGAGTGGACTGTCATGCTGTTTTCAACTTTTAAAAATGTTTCTCTAATTAAATATCTTACCTACTCCTCACAAAAACTTTCAAAGCTGTTAAGGCAGGTCTCCTTCCCTATTCTTTTTTTTTTTTTTTTTTTGGCTGCGTTGGGTTTTTTCATTGCCGTGTGTGGGCTTTTCTCTAGTTGCAGTGAGCGGGGGCCACTCTTCCTTGCGGTGCACGGGCTTCTCATTGCGGTGGCTTCTCTTGTTGCGGAGCACAGGCTCTAAGCATGCGGGCTTCAGTAGTTGTGGCACGCGGGCTCAGTACTTGTGGTTCACAGGCTCTAGAGCACAGACTCAGTAGTTGTGGCACACTGGCTTATTTGCTCTGCGGCATGTGGGATCTTCCTGGACCAGGGCTCGAACCCGTGTCCCCTGCATTGGCAGGTGGATTCCAACCACTGTGCCACCAGGGAAGTCCTCCTTCCCTATTCTATCTCCATTTTTCAGATTAAAATATAGAGAGGTTATTGAAGGCTTTTCATTACAATAGTAAAATATTCTTAAAATTCTTAAAATTTCTTAAAGTTCTCAGATTAGGATCCATGACTTATCATATATTCCTTTGCTATGTCTATTACACCGTTGTGTTTTCTGAATATGCAACACTGTGTTATCTACAAATTATAATGGTTACAAATTACATCAGAAATTATTTTAACTAATTGCTTAAGTTTTTACTACTTTTTATCTTACTCTTTTCTGATTTTTCAGAAAATGAAAGCTTCTTTAAGATATCAATTTAAGATACGAGATTTCATTTGTTTGAGATTTCCATTTCTATGTCTCTGACAGAAAAAAAAAATGGGCTATACAGTACAAGTAGATACCCCTATCTCTTTTTATGCAATTCTATCAGAGAAATAAAAAATTAAAATCAAAGAAACTTTTATCATAGAGTTACTATAAAAGTGTCATGAAATCATCAAAGACTGTAACTTTTCATGTTTATATATGGAACAGTACCATAACCATGTCTTTTGTTTATTTTTAATTATTCAGTAAGTCACTTTCTGTCCTCAGTCTCTTCACAAATCACCCCTACTTTCATTTGATCCTGCTAGGTCTTAGAAACTTAGATAGTTATATATTTTTTTATTTACTAAGATAACAGCAATGCCCCCAGTCAAAATTTGCCCCCCACCTTTGCATACTAAGTGGAACTGATAAATTCCATCACAAGAAAATTTAAAAAATTGTCCTTGGTAAAAATACACTCAATTCAAGTGGTCTGCACGTTGGATCCCAAAAAACTGTAGTGGGTAATTGCAATTTCCCTACAAGTAAACAAATTCTTGTCTCACACCCTAGTTTCCAGGGATTTACTGTCAGTAGGCTGCACAGCACTGAGCTAGAATTACATAATGAAAGGGAGGAAATAAAGAACTATTTAACTTATACTGTTAAAGAAATAGAACCATATATTTCTGCACCACTGCTATTTCTCGGCAGGTTACATATGTACAGGCTGATATACATTCCAGATCCCACAAGCTATTGAAACTTAAAGATCTTGGTGTCCTTGGCCTGCTTATGACTTACAAGAGACATAAGTATGGTTTGGGGATTAGGCACAGAGTCATTGCACATTGCAAATTTTAAATTGACAATTAAAAGGCATAACTGAATCCTGAGTAGAACTGCCAAGGGCATGTTTGTCTGAAAAAGGATGGATTAACACAGACAGTCCCCATGATATTTAAGATACATATCTGTGATTCAGGACACTTGAGGATCTGTATCTAAACAATGCGATCACATTTCAAGTGCTGGAAGCAATTTTTGACTTAGTAAACTGAAAAACCCTCAATCGAACAAGGAAAAACTCTCAAGAAATACTTAACTTTGTAAACTATTTGTCAGTAGCTTTTGCATTCACTATACATACATGTGATATTAAGCAGACACAAAGACACAGGTCCATTGGATATGGTTGTATTGAATATAAAAATTAAAGACTGACTGCCATTGCTGTACTAGGAAGCTTTTGTTGTTTGGCGAAGATAGTTTATTTGCTTTTATGAGAGTAGAGATTAATAAACAGAAAAGTATAAACACTTGAGCTGACAAAAATTTTAGAGTTCTATGTTTCTACTTATTATCCATGCTAATTGTGTTTTCTTTCACAGAGGTAAAATAAATACAAAAAATAACAACCAAACCTCATGGAAATAATAATTCCATGAGCCCTTTAAAAATATTACAAGTTTCCCTTTTTTCAGGAATTTTTTATAACATTCTTTCCATGAGTTGAAAGAACTTGAGAATATTTAAAGTCTTCCTCAGATTTTCACTTTTATTTGTATAATTCAGTGATATCACAATGACATATATACATACATATATACATACACAAATGCACACATATCACAATGTGATGAGTTAGTTCTCTACAATGAGAAGTATACTAGCATATGATTTATAACTGTTTTCAAGAAAATAATGAAATATTTAATGGAAAATGGCATCAACATTATTTCTAAAGGATTTGTACATGTAATCATGTAAAGAATTTAAATTTCTTTATATTCAGAATCTGTTACATTTATGACATTCTAGGAAATAGAAGTTTCTAGGAGAAATTTTACAGGCTAGACATTTCTAGAAAATTAGGCTTAGCCAACTTAATTGATTGTCATTGATTGCAAAACAAATATGATCTTTCAGGATGGTGAAATAAATCTAAAAAACTCATTGAAAGAAGAAAATGGGAATGAGCCTTTTTTTTTTTTTTTTTTTGGGGGGGGGGTACGCGGGCCTCTCACTGTTGTGGCCTCTCCCGTTGCGGAGCACAGGCTCCGGACGCGCAGGCTCAGCGGCCATGGCTCACGGGCCTAGCCGCTCCGTGGCATGTGGGATCTTCCCAGACCGGGGCACGAACCCGTGTCCCCTGCATCGGCAGGCGGACTCTCAACCACTGTGCCACCAGGGAAGCCTGAGCCATTTTTGATAGAATATTATCAGACTGCATCATTTGTTGCCACTACTGAAACATACATATCCTGGTTTTCACACACTTGTGTAAACCCTTCTCCTCGATTTTTGACTGGTCCTGTGATATGCTTTTACCAACAGTACACAGCAACATACATACTCTTACAGCTGCAGACCTAAAACTTAAGATACCCTAGCAGTTTCTGCTTTTAAAGTCTTCAAAGGCAGCTACTGTAAGAAGTTCAATTACCCTGAGACCTCCAGGGTGTGAGGAAGCCCAAGCAGCTACACAGATGTGCACTAATGAAGGAGAACTGAAGCCCTTTCCTGTCAACACCAACTAAGCCCTCAGCCAGTAACAGGGATCAACAATCAGCCATGAGAATGAGTACATTTTAGACCTTACAATCATGCCAGAGCACCAGCAGAATGAGGGAATAAAGCAGTAGAACTGACTAGTCAACCCAAAGAACTGTCATCAATAATATATCATTTTAAGCCCCCAAATTTGGGGTTGGGATAACTTTAACAACTGTCATAGAGGATAAATGCTGCTATGATCACCACATTAGTTAAGATTCTGCTTCAGTTCATTTTAGTTGAAGCATTTAGGTACCACACACAGAGAAACTTTATTTTAATGGCATCTCTACTATTGACAACTGCTGAAATATCAGGGCAAAATGGAGCCTGAGTAGATAACTAGAAACACTCAAAAGGTTATTGAGCCTACCAAACCTGTTTTTATGCCTCAAGCTTTACAAGAGCCAGATAAACCAGGGCCACCTGAGAGAAATAATAGTGGTCCGGGTTCGGCTAACAAAATATTTTGAGGCTTAACATATAAAGGAAAAAATATATATACAGTAAAATTTAATTTTAGTGACAGTTGAAATAGTAAAATCAATTTTCTGTCCTCCTCTAAACACTCAAAAATTATTTCATTATAGAATCCTGTTAGATATTTTCATCATAAAAACGTTTTCTAAGGAGGAATACAAAACCTTGGCTTTAAATATATAATTGTTGTTTTTTATATAATTGGTATTTTTAAGTTTAAACAGTCATTTCATTCATCCCCTAGCCATACACCCAGATCCTTAGTGCCTTATGCTTATATAATTCCAATAGCTTCCTACCTACCCTTCTTCCCATTATCATTCATTTTTGCATTCGCTACTAAATGAGACTTCAAGCAGATAATACCCTATCTTGTCATTTTCTTTGCTCAAAGGCCTATAACAGCACCAACTTTACCACACATTAAAATCTAAAATCCTCTATAAATGGTTATATATATTCTTGTGTAATATATGTAATACATGTATGCATGCTTTATAACATATGTTATATATGTTTATTAATCTTTACATGTATATTACATATATGTTTTTCTTCTAATAAGTCTTTTTATTCCAGGATACCAGGGCTTCTCCCTGTTCTCTGAATATATGTGACTTTTTTCCTTTGATTACTTCTTACTTATTACCTGAAATATTCATCACCAAGGTATCTATTGCTAACTATCAAAAAAGTTGTGATGCACAGTGGTCTTCAATTTTCTTTTACTCATGGATCATTTAAAAAAATGATGAAAATCAATGCAATTCTAGCACATTTAAAGTGATATTTTAAAAAGTAATCCTCAGCTTAAGTACATGAAAATGGTATAATTTCCAGCATGCTGTAGATATTGCTATTATCAAATAAAATGGTTATGTAAAACTTTAAAGTGTATTCACTGTAATCTAAATGCCTAGTGATTTTAAATCTACCTTCACACTTTAAAAAAAGAAAGACAAATACCATATGCTAACACATATATATGGAATTTAAGAAAAAAAAATGTCATGAAGAACCTAGGGGTAAGACAGGAATAAAGACACAGACCTACTGGAGAACGGACTTGAGGATATGGGGAGGGGGAAGGGTAAGCTGTGACAAAGCGAGAGAGAGGCAGGGACATATATACACTACCAAACGTAAGGTAGATAGCTAGTGGGAAGCAGCTGCATAGCACAGGGAGATCAGCTTGGTGCTTTGTGACTGCCTGGATAGGGAGGGTGGGAGGGAGGGAGACACAAGAGGGAAGAGATATGGGAACATATGTATAACTGATTCACTTTGTTATAAAGCAGAAAATAACACACCATTGTAAAGCAGTTATACTCCAATAAAGATGTAAAAAAAAACCTTTCTCCTAAATAATTAGAATTTTACATATTTTCATTTTTTGCCTATGAATTCATATTTCTGTCCCACTTGCCGCATAGTTTTTCCTAATATCATATAACACATATTTTTTACTTGAAATTTTTTTATTAATGACTGTATTATAATTCTTTGAAATAAAAACATGCATACAAATTGAAGTTTCAAGTTTCCTGAGACCAGGAAGGAAATCTTTTTGAAGATTATTATATAGCTATTATAATTTTATAACTGATGGAAAATAAAAATATATCATACATTTTGAAAAGTTCGTTAAAAAATAAGGCATGAGATTTTAATTTTGCCATGCTGCAGTAACTTGTAGAAGACTTATCCTCTTTTTTGTCATCACAAAAAAAGAAAATAGACACAATTTTTAAAAAAACATTGGACATCGGTTATATAGGATTGTGATGCCCAAGAGAAGGGAAATAAAGGAGATTTTTCTTATAATTTTTTTAATGTTAAAAAGCCATTTATATGTCTGTAAAAATGCATTTTAAGATAAAAAATGGAAATATTAAATTTAAAAATTGGGAAAAACATTTGTTCATACTCTTATCATGAGAGATTCAAATTGACCATATTAATATCAAAGTAGAGGTTAAGGAATAGTATCAAGATGAGAGAGTTTAATTAATAATAAAAGGACTAATTTACCAAAAATATATAAAAATATTAAATGAATATACACTGCATAGAACTTCAAAATGTATGAAGAAAAAATTGAGAGAACTGAGAGACAAATCCACAATTACTGTTGGACAACTCAAAACCTCTCATCAGTAGAACATGTTGACCAATAATCTGTAAGCATACAGAAGATCTAAAGAACAAGAACAACAATTTGATCTACTTGACATTTGACGACCAACACATTCAACCACAGTAGAATCACATTCAACTGCATAAGCAACATTCACCAAAGTATACTACATGGCTGGGTCAGATAACACATTTAAAAAATTTGAAATAATAGAACATGTTCCCTTATCAAAATGAATACAAATTAGAAATCAGAAACAAAAAGATATCTGGATGATCCACAAATATTTGGAAATTCACCAACATTCTTTAAAATAATAACAATATAAATTTAACTGAGGAAAATTATAAAAAAAAATTAGAAAACATTTTGCATGAAAGAAAAAGGAAGCCACAAGATATCATTTTTGTGTGATACACCTAAAATAGTACTTAGAGGATTCTTTACAGCTTTAAATGTCTATGTTTGAAAAGAAGAAAGGTCCAAAATCAGTGACCTAAGCTTTCATCATGAGACTCTAGAATAAGATGATCAAATGAAATCCAAAGTAAGTAGAAATGAGGAAATAATAAAGCCAAGAGCATAAATCAACCAAATGGAAAGAGCAATAAAGAAAAAAATAAAACCAAAGACTAATTCATAGAAAAAGGAACAATAGTCTAATATTCTACTTGACTGATAAAAAACAAAAAGGGCATTGTCAAAAATTTAAGAGAAGTAATCACCGCAAATCCTTCAGATATTATAGTGTAAAAAGACTGTATTGTAAGCAACTTGGTGCTAATAATTTCAACTACTTATATGAAAAGAACAAATGTCTTGGGCTTCCCTGGTGGCGCAGTGGTTGAGAGTCCGCCTGCCGATGCGGGGGACATGGGTTCATGCCCCGGTCCGGGATGATCCCACATGCCGCAGAGCGGCTAGGCTCGTGAGCCGTGGAGGCTGAGCCTGCGCGTCCGGAGCCTGTGCTCCGCAACAGGATAGGCCACAACAGTGAGAGGCCCGCGTACCGCAAAATAAGAAAAAAAATTTAAAAAAAAAGAACAAATTTCTTAGAATACAATCAGTCAAAATTTTCACAAGAAGAAACAGAAAAGCTGAATTGCCTTATATGTCTTAAAAAAAATTAGCCTGCAATTTAGAATATTCCTGCAAAGGACACTCTGTGTCCAAATAGCTTTTCCACTGAAGTCTATCAACATGAAAGTGGAAATAATGCCAAGCCTATACAAAAGCTCCCAAAAAATAGAGTAGAACTACTTTCCAACTCATTTTTATGAGGCCAGCATTAACCTGATACCCAAACTAGACATAGACATTACAAGAAAAGGTAGTTACAGGTCAATACCTCTCAAGAACATAGATGCAAAAATCCTTAAATATTAGCAAATCTAGTCCTACAATATATAAAAAAGATAAAACATCCTGACTATGCCATGATTATTTCAGAAAAATATTTCACTAAATTTAACATCCTACTTTGATAAATTCCAAAATTAACAAACCAGCAAGGAAGGGATATACAAATTTGATTCGTCTATCTGCAATAAGCAGGTGAGATATGCTTACCTAGAAAATCAGTTTACTAAGATTTTATTTACTATAGCTAAAGTACAAACATTAGTTTCAAAATTAACTTTATCCTTTTGGTAAATCCCAAATCAAACTTATCTTGGGCCTTTAATATATTATTTATGAATTATGCAATATGAATCATTAATAATTACACTTTTAAATATTACAAAGTATGAATCATTCCTGATTATATTGCAACCATTTGTGGAAAACAACAGTAAATATTGTAACCAAATAAATTATGAACATATATATTTTTAAAACCAAAAGAGAAAATTAGCTTCTTATGATACATTACTAAGTATCACAGATAAAAATCTTATATGGGGATATATGTATAGCTGATTCACTTTGTTATACAGCAGAAACTAACACACCATTGTAAAGCAATTATAATCCAATAAAGATGTTAAAAATAATCTTACTTAATACCTCAGATTTAAAATAAATGTCAGCAATATCAATAAAGTGCCAGGGTAGCACATCTCTAATAGTTGCTCAAGTATTTATTGAACGAGTATTTCCAGTAGAATATGAGCCCCTTGAAGACAAGGATTGTGTCTTTTAGATTTTTTAATCTTTAGCACAGTAACAACATTGTACAGAACTATTTAAAAACTACATCTTAAACTAAAACTACAAAACCCCATTGCACTTGTTTTCTTCTGGTTTGGTTTCGTTTCATTTTATGTTTTTGATATTTCAAATAGAAAATACATTTCATATCAGAAACCTCTCTTAATTTGTCTATTGCTTAATAGACTGTGACTTTTGACTGGCATATCTTTTATTCCTGGAATTTACTTCTATCCAATAGGCACCTGAGCTCTAATACTGATTGAGCAAAATGTTACCTTTCATTCCAATGGATCCCTAAGTTCCTATTTTAAAGTTTTAGTAAGAACTTGGGAAAAAGCCACTTTGACATTATCATTATTTGTAAACCATAGAGCAACAACTTAAATGTCCATGAAGTTGTACAACAGATGAAATACGACAAAAAAAAAAAGGGCCCTAGGGAATTTGTAGTCAAGTACCTCTGACATCTCTAGTATTAAACAAAAGCGTGACTTGCCTAGTCTCTTTGATGTTTACTATGAGATGTAATTAATGTTTTCATTCAAATGCTTTTCACATGATTTAGCACAGCCTGATGCACGATTTTAAATCCATCCATACATGACACAATTATTGTAACCTGATTTGCCCAATCCAAGTCAAAATATAACTGTAGCGACAGTTGAGTACGTTTCCTTCTTCCTGAGACATTAGTTTCTCCATTTGCCACATTACTGATTTGATTATAAGCAGGGAGGGAATTTTATATTGTGTAGATAGTTGAAATTTAGACTCTGAGAGAAAAATAAGTCTGCAAGGAAGGAACTGAGAGACATGGAATATCTTAGATAGGCTTTGAAAATAATCTTTACCCTTCATTTCCACCTTTTTTATTCTTTCCTACCCAGGAAACAAAATCCTCCATGGGGCCTGCTTGTGAAATTGAGCCATGCATCATGATGCACTATTCTAGCCAGGCCAGTCATTGCCCAGGCACCAAAGACCAGATTCCCACTGCACTTTCAAAGTGCATGTCAAATAAAGAATCGCCCTATCAGGACTCCATCCTAGCTTACCCAAACTGACAGAAATTTTCTGAATTATACTGTTCCAGGGCACCTGCCTTGACAGGAGGCAGTCAAGCCTGGCAGCCCTTTCTCTCTTGTCTGTTATCTTGAAATCAATTGCACAGCCTGATGCACAGAATAATGGCTGTGGACTATTCTGCAGGATTTGGCCCATCTGGTCACTGAGGAAGACAGCACTGCCGGCTTCCTATCGATCTGGGAGGAGCATGTTGCTACACAGAGGTGACCTCCATCTCTCCACCTGGCTCTGCTCTTGAGGAAATCAGTTTCACAAGTGTGCTCATTCAGAAATAAAAACAACTTTGCACCAAGGCATATCCATCTTTGTCTTTAATTAAGAGCTCTGGCCTCTTTGAGATTAAATAGTGAAGTGTAAGCAAAGGAAATGGCATGAATCCTCTGCATCAGGCACCATATTCTGTGTAAGTCCCTTAGTTAAAGTATGGAAAGAAATCAGACATTTCAGTAGAGGGAAAAATTAATTTGGCTATTTTATGAAACCCCATATATTTCATCTTTGAAGAAAATTCTTATATTACTGATATATTTTTATTAGTAATGCTGACTAATGTTCCTAAAAGATTAGTTTTCCTCAAGTTGGCTCTCTAAGGTAAATGATCAATTTATATTTAATTGTTTGAAGTTGATTACACAGCCTACCTATTTTACATTTTAAAAGAATTGCAATATTGGTGAATTATAATAAATGGACCCTGAACGTATGAAGACTGCAAAGTGTTCCTGACTCCTTTATTGGAAAGAAAGATGAAAGCAAGAAGCAAGAAGAAAGGAAGACTGATTTATGTACTTAAGTTAGTGAAATTTTTGGATGATAATATTTCCATGGTTTTATTTTTATAGTTTGTTTTCTGTTTGTTTTAGTATTTATAAAAACAATTAGCTGACTTTTATAAGTTTCTTCATTATTCCACTCTGTAAGTTGCCATACAGTGCTAAACATGTAGGATTTCAAATTCTCCTCGTTGGATCTCCTGCCCTACTCTAGTCCTCCTCCAGCACATTCATCCAGCTGCCCAAAGTGATCTTCAAAGAACATAAATCAGATTATACCCCATTCCTGCTCAGAACCTTCCAGTGCTTCCCATGTCACTCGGAATAATAAACAAACTCTCTCCCTCAGCACGGCCTACACAATTTGTCCTTGCCTGTCTCTCTGAGCTTGTCGTCCAATAGTCTCTACTGCTGCTCACCCCACTCTAAATGGAGTACTCGTCTTGCTACAAGCCTGCATTTTTCATCTAACTGTGAAGTTATGTGTTAAAATTCTCTTGGCCACAGAGAGAGTTAAAGTACTCTCTCTGTGGAGTAACAGGTACTCCACAGAGTACCTGTTAAAGTACTCAACATAATCTCATAGATTACAAACCCCATGAGGTGAAGAATTTTTTCTGTCCTGTTTACCACTGTATTTCTAGTGCCTAGTAAGCTATATGTTCAATTAATGTGATACTAATCATTTATTTATCTCACAAAAGTTCTATGAGAACAAGGTCTAAAAGCAACTAAAAGTGTTCTGTTCATCACCCTATTCACACTACCCTGGGTATTTCTTGAATATTAAGGCCACAAACATTTGTTAAATAAATTGACCTAAGAAAATAAACCTATTAAATAAGTGCATTGGGAAACTGGGGTAGAATTCAGGATTGTCACAAAATTTCTGATAACATGGTCACTTTACTTCAGAGACAAATTAGATTATTATTAATACATTTACAGAGCTTAGAGGCATTGTTATTTGATAAAACAATGTAATTTAGAGCACAAGGTTTTAAAACTACTTAAGTCATGGCTCAAATTGTGGCTCTGCTACGTGTATCAATTTGTGACCTTGGGCACATTAATTAATTCATTGACTTCCTCTTCCACCAATGATGATGAGGACTACCCCCTAATAGGCTAAAGTGGCAACACTGGAAAAGCTCTTGTCAGAATGCTAGATATTGTGAGGAGTAAAATCATCATTATACATCATCAACTTAAGCAGTATATGATATACTTTTAAGTCTGAATGATTGTAGTGTGCTTCAGTGATTTAGAAGTGGTTTTAAAGCCTTGCTTGCCCCATCTATTTGTGGCTACAGAACATAGTATCTTCTTCTAAGTAGGGTGGAATACTGAAAAGATGGACCACAGTGAGCGATGGAAGTAAATTCCTGGTACGCTTACCGCTTACTGGGATTCTTATTCCATCCTGCTCAATGGGATTCTTATTATACACTAGACAGTGCATTAAAACAAGAAAAATCAAAATCCCTCTCTCATATAGAAGTAGTAGTTATTCTTTTTCTGCCTGGCATGAACTTCAGAATGAAGCCCCAAAGTAATAGCTTTAATTAGCTTAAATCAATTTGATAAATTCTTAAGAAACTGACCTATTGTGTGAGGCTAATTCACTTTTGACCCAGAAATTTAATGAGCAGAACTCTTGGCTATAAGGTCAACAGAACACAAGAAACACAGGTTTCAGAAGATTTGTGGGTAGGTTTGATATTACAAAATACACTAAGTCTATCTGTAGAAGCACTTCTACTGGCTGATTCAGAGACCAAATCACACACACAAAAAGTCTACTTTGACAAAATAAACTAGTTTATCAGGATTCATTTATAAATTATCACATTAGTTTATATCACTTAGATTCAGGTATTTTTTTTCCACATCAGAGTGAAGAGTAGATGTTTCATATTCAAATGGCCCAATGCAAGACACTTCAAAATATGGCATCATTTAAAATCATAAATGATCAGGAATGCAAGTGGAAGATCAACCATCATTGTTATTTATGTATTAGAAATAACAAAAGATCTTTGCTATTGGAGACTACAGAATTTCTGAGAGCTTACCTACCAAGAGATTTTTTTAAACATTATCATTATTACATATGTAAGTAAATTACATATGTCCAGCATTCATTATTTGTTCGTTTATCTAATCTCCTCTTCATTCTGGGAAATGGCCCCTCTTCACCAGTGGTTAACAAAGGAATGGCTATTTTATATACTTTGACTCTGTTCCACTAGTCGCGGTCAATTTGTTCAGGAATCAGTGGCTGACTTAAGCTGAACTAAAAGCACCTTCAGGGAATTTTGAAACAAAGTCAGGAACAGAATTAGATATTCCAGGGAACAAACTGGAAACTCATAAAGCCCCAGCATCGTCAGTAGTCATGTTTGGTGCAATATGGACCGGAAAGCCTGAGAAGAAAACATGAAGGATATACACAAGGGGAGATAGAGACAAGAGACAAAGAGTCTGGATGGCTTGGGAATGTCTATTCCCACTCAGTTGTTCTTAGTTCTTTTAAACCATCCCAATTTTTAACATTTCCATTGTTACTTAAACTATGTTAAGTTGGGAGTGGCTGATACTGCTAGTTAACCCCCATTAGCTATTCTTTCTGCCTTTCTCAGTAGTAGAACAGGTATACAGAACTGTCACTAGACAAAAGTATAAATTTCCCAGGTTTCCTTGAAGCTGGATGTGACCCTATCATTCCTTCTTCCTGCCTTTTGCTGGATATAATGTGGACATAATGGGTGGTCACCCTGTGGACACACAAGGTGAAAGTCATGCATTGAACTTGATGGTGTAAAACATTAAAAGAGGCTTGTTCTCTGATATATCTGGAGCTACTACACCAACTCTGGACCGCTTACGTTTCTATGAAAGATAAATAACTTCTTTCTTCTTAGGCATTTGTTATTTTGCATTTTCCCTATCTCACAATCTTAACCCTAACCAATAGTACACCTTGGTTTTCTATCACTTGGAAACAAAAGAGTTGTAACTAATATATCACCTTATTCACTTATAATCATAAATGTTTTTGGTTTCCACTTGTCATATAAATAGATGTGATAGAAATGACTAATATTTTTGCCATCTGTTAGTTAATATTTGCCATTTTACTTAAGCCAAAGTTCATTACCTCATTCCAAATTGACCCATCCTAAAACTGATTGTTTTTGACAGTAGGGATGCATTTTGGTCTGTCAGTTATAAACTGTATTTGGATGCACTGAACGGAGAGTCTTTATTCTCTGCACAGTGTTTCCTACTAATATCAATTGAAGCTTCCCATGTTAACACTGGAAGCTTATATCCCAGTATAATGGGAGATAATCCTTGAAAAATTCTTTCACATGATATGAAATGACACTGTTTTAGCACAAGATTTGCACATCAAATGACAAGTTAAAATAAGAAGTAGAAGATATTATATTTATCTAAGAAAGTATAATGGAAACAATCATTTTGTTTTCCTTTTCCTTTATATCATTTTCACTTTATATGTTCCAATTACTTAAATAACATTTTCTTTAAGGAGAAAACATTTGCTAGAGGCCTATACACTAAGTCTAATTTACCATCAGTATGTCACTTTACTATCTAATTAGGTCTGTCTTGTTGTTATTCCCTCAAAATTGATTTGTACCATCTTCTCTGTCTATATAATCATACAGTTGCAAGGAACTTTTTACACATTTTCCCAAGAATGAATACTCTAGTCAATCAGAACACTTTCATAAATCAGGAATTTGCAGACAAAAGGTTGTGTTGTTTGTCTAAGAAAATATTGATTGGGAATTTTTGTTTCCCTGGAATTGCTATTAGAGCATTCAGGTAAAAGAAAACCAGTACATTCTAAAGAAAGCCACCTTTAACTGGGAGCATATATTCTCATTCAATCCTTCCTAAGAGGCAGAAGAACTGGCCCTGTCACAACCTCCTCCTGCTCACAACTGTTGACCAAAACATTGAAATCAGAGGATGAAGACAAGGAAGAGAAGAGAAGAGGTCTTCTCCAGCCTTCCGGTAAGTACAATATTTTTTATGAATGAAGATTCCTTTCCTTGTAAATAAGAAAAATAGAAGGGTGGCTTACTGTACTGGAAGCCAAATGAGGAGAGCTGTATGAGAATCATTTCCAGGGATTAAATGTTGCCTTAAATAGATATTTGTTCTGCCTTTGGGTCTAGCTGGCGTGGATATTGGTTGTAAAGGGGGGGAAATCCAGAAAAAAATTCAAGAGAGATCACAGAGCAAGAGAGAATGAGAGAAAAGCTCTTAAACTGACATACTTCATTTCGTATGAAAAAGATGCTTGAGTTTTCCATTGGTTAACTGGGCACCTCAGAGAATACGTATTGACCATTTCATTGGCATCCTTCCTGAGATGCTGCCTATCAGAAAATGGGAATTTATAAAAAGCAAGATGCTAAAAAGCATACTGTTGGTAGACTTTGCTAAGTAGTGGAACATGTTTAGAAAGCCAGATCTCCCAAATCAGTGAACTGTATAAGGAGGAGGCTGAGTAAGTTACTCCAAAGAACTTACTCATTCGCCCCATGAGAGAGCCAGAACAGAGAGGACCTACGTATGGTGTGGTAGCTAATTTCAAAGATGTGCCTCCTCATCATGCCTTCAGCCTAAATGAAACATTTCTCCTGTTTCTCATGCCCTGTGTAGTTCCTTGCCTCACTGAATCTGGGTGACTCCTCAGCAACCAATAGAATATAGTAGAAGTAACACTGAAAAACTTATAAGTTCTCCCTTGGTTTCTTAGAATTGCTTTTGGGACGTCAAACCCCATATAAGAAGATTAACTATCACAGGTCAGCCATGCTATAAAAAAGACTAAGCTAGACACATTGGAGAGAGCACACAAAAAGACAGAGATTACTTGCCACAGTTGTTCAAGTCATCTCATTAGAGGCAACAGACAAATAAATGAAGAAGCCACCTTGAATTTTTGACCCCCTGTAGATGCTAAATGGAGAAGAAACAAGATACTCAGCAAAGACCAGAGCCAAGATTCCAGATATGTGGCACTAATTGAATCAGTCATTTGACTGATTTCCAGTCACTTGAGCCATTCTAGCTTAGGCCAGGATACCATAGATTAGATATGAGCCATCTAGTGTTTTCTACTCAAATTCCTAGTCAAAAGAGCTGTAAGCAAAATAAAATCATTGTTTTAAGATATTAAATTTGAGTTAGGTTTTATTTTTTTGTTTTATTTTTTGTATTCAGTAGTATATAATGGACAAGACAGTAATAGTTTATGAAAGAAAAGATAATGAACAGAGATGGCCTACAGCCATACTGCTTAATATTTTTTCTTTCATCTTTAAATCCTCAAATACTCATCATTTTGTCTTATTACAAATAGTTTATATTACTTTATTTGCTATTGTGAAATGAAATTCAACTTAACTGCAAAAAGCATGTTTAGAATATTCAATATTTGACATGAAAGAACTTTATTTAGACCTTGAAAATAGGTAGTAAATAATGTTTATATGTTGCCACTACAGTTGCTAGATTTTCAAAACCACTTTACAGGTCATAGTTTGTTTTGTGAACATTATCAACAAAATTTCAAGGCACACTGTTGTTTATACCTAAAATGTATCACTAATAATAGTGAATAAATGTTAAACAAAGGTGAAATTACTGACTCAGTACCAATATATCAAGATATACAATTATACACTGAGGAGGAAAAATACACAAAATCAATAATTTATCAATGATATAAATAATATTTTTCTAACATTTAAATTTCCCATTCTATAATATCTTTCTAAATTACTAGGATTTTTATTCACCTTCTTATAAAATTTATCAGTGTTATTTTGTGTACTACTGATATGTATTTGTAGTGGTATTAGCCTCAATCAATAGTTATGCAGGAAAAATTTTTATTGTATTTCGTGCATCTCTCTGACAACTACAAGTGGTACTCTACAGTCATTGTGATAGCTGATTAAAAGTGCTCATACATTTCTATCGATATAATCCTTACTAGAAGGTGTTGGCTGCCCTTTGAGAATGGCTGAGCTAGAGACTAAATGGGGCGGGTATGTGAATCCCAGAGGCAGACTCTATGCACTGAACCACATAAATCTTTTCTTATCAAGATTCTGCAATGCCAAAAAAGAGGGAAAAGTAGATATGGCACTACCATGCAGGTACACAGGTGAGGGAGGAGATGAGATTTAAATCAACTTTGAGTTTAGCATTTTAAATCATACTATTATAACCGAACATGTAAACATATGAAGTCTTTTAAAAATGAAGATTCCACAAAGCACAATTAAAAGCAATGACTGGAACAACTGTGTCTGTGTTTGTGTGTGTAATTCCTCACTATATTGAATCTGCTCAAAATTGCTTATATTTGTATAAGCTTAATTATTAAAATAATGGTTTGGTGAAAGATTACATGAGAATAGCACTAGATTTATTAGAGTCATTTTATACTCTTTATCTTGCCTTACAAGAAAGAAACTTTTTTATTTTAATCATTTGCAGAGAAGATGACTACATTTATTGATTATATCAGGAGCTATAGGTACTTTACCTACATTATCTTGCAGCAACTTCAAAGAACTCCATCAAGCAGTCTTTAATATCCCCACACTGTAGGTTGAAAAACTGAGACCCAGAGAGCACTGGTAACATGCTCAAGATGACATAACTAATAAATAACTGATTAAGTCTGGCACTCAAATTATTGTCTATTTGCCTAAAATGTCTGTCAAGTTGTTTCCCATGTTCAGTTCCAAAATTTGAAGATATTCTGGTGGCTCTGAGAGAAGTTACCTACATGACTAAAGAAGACATGACATGTATAGCTGATTCACTTTGTTATACAACAGAAACTAACACACCATTGTAAAGCAATTATACTCCAATAAAGATGTTAAAAAAATTAAATTTAAAAAAAAGAAGACATGACAAATTGTTTCCTTTCCTGGTACTCTTCCAATATCTAATTTCAAAAATATAAAGAATACTTCCTGAAATTTTGGTTTGAGGAACAAAGTTTAAATTTATTCCACTAAGAAATATTGACATCCCATGTTAAGGCATCCTATTGAAACAAAAGCACTTTACATGGAAGTAGTTGTTATTAAGAAAAAAGTTAACTAATAGGATAGAGGCAACCATGTTTCCATCAATGTGAAGTGATAATTCAGACACCATATTAATTCACTTTAATTGCCCCACCTGCTCCATACTAAATGGATTCAGAGAAGACTGTACTCTTACCTGAGGTGAAAGAAACAGAGAAAGGCATATGCCATTTTTACATGCAAAAAGGATTACATAGCATACATTATTTAATAAGTTTATATATATAATTAAGTGAGAAGTTGTGGCCATGGATATAAAGAGTAAAATGAGACTTGACTTTAATACTTAATATGTTATTAGATGGCTTTCCATTGAAATAGAAGTATTTCCCTAAAGAACTGACCAATAGTTTTAAATGGAACTCTGTAAGGAACCTGCATGTGAAGAATAACATTACATGAAGAATAAACATAAAATAATTGTCTTCTTGAATAGTAACAATGTTTTCTCATTGGTATTAATGAAGTATTTACTGTAGGAAGAAGAAATCCCTACTACAATACTCAAATATTGTTTTAATTTCAGTTTTCCTATATTAAGAGCAATATTTCTCTAATATTTTCATGCTACACTTTTCAAAAATTTCCCCCTAGCTAGGAACAGTAGACTATACATTTCAGATTAAAGTTTTGAGGATTTAAAGATTAACAGGTATTGAATAACATAAATATTAATATGTTTATTATATAAACATATTATATATTATATAAATATTGACTATTCAAATAATTATCATTTCAAAATTAAGTGGTGACACTCAGCACACAGCCTAGTGAAGAGCAAGGTGTCACAAAAACAATATTTCCAAATAAGCATCTTTCAAGGATTTGATTCATCCATTCCTCCCTTTTTCTATCTCATGAGGTTTTTCTTTGCATTCTGTCCCTCATTTACTTTATTGCAACCCATCTGTCGCCCTTATTGCCAACCTTAGAATTAAGGAATATTTTGAGGTTGGAAACATTATCAATTTAAGTTTAATCATCACTGTTTGTTTTATACTCTATAAGTATAGGAGTGTTTCAGATTTAAAGTGATATTGTTTGATAAACCCTAATGATGGCTTCTTGATGATCATTTGGTAACAGAAGAGTCCTCCGCATATTTATTTAGATTCTTCAAATACTGGAAAAATATAAAACTACACATAAAATGAGACAAAGAAAACAGAACACTTGGAAGTGTAGAACTCACAAGGGAAGAGCTCTGTTGGAACAATTAGTAAACGAACAATCCAATTAAAAATTGGTTCAAAGACCTTAACAGACCCCTCAACAAAGAAGACATACAGATGGCAAATAAGCATATGAAAAGATGTTACACATCATATGTCATAAGAGAAATGCAAATTAAAACAACTTTGAGATACTCCTACACACCTATTAGAATGGTGAAAACTCCAGAACACAGACAAGACCAAATGCTGGCGAGAATGCGGAGCAACAAGAAATCTCATTCATTGCTGGTGGAAATGCAAAATGTACAACTACACTGGAGAACGGTTTGGTGGTTTCTTACAAAACTAAACATATTTTTACTATATGATCCAGCAATTGTTCCCCTTGGTATTTACCCAAAGTAGTTGAAAACTTATGGCCACATAAAAACCTGTACACAGGTGTCTATAGTATTGATAGGTTTATTCATAATTGCCAAAACTTGGGGGTAACCAGGATGTACTTTGGTAAGTAAATGGATAAATAAACTGGGGGTCCATCCAGACAATGGAATATTATTCAGTGCTAAAGAGAAATGAGCTGTCAAACCATGAAAAGACATGGAGGGAGCTTAAATGCATATTATTAAATAAAAGAAGCCAATCTGAAAAGGCTACATACTGTATGAATCCCACTATACAGCATTCTAGAAAAGCAAAAGTATGGAGAGAGTCAAAAGATTAGTGGCTACCAGGGTTTGGGGGAGTAAGGAAAAATATGTGGAGGACAGAGGATTTTCAGAGGGGTGAAAATATGCTTTGTGATACCATAATGATGGATACACATCTATTCATTTGTCCAAACCCATAGATTCTGCAACACCAAGTGGGAATCTTAATGTAAACTATGGACTTTGGATGATTATGATATGTGTAGGTTCATCAATTGTAGCAAAAAGACTACTCTGTGGGGGGATGTTGATAATGGGAGAGGCTATGCATATTGGGGGGTACAGAGTATACAGGAAATATTTGTACCTTACTCTTAATTTTGCTGTGAACTTAAAACTTCTCTAAAAACTGAAGTCTTAATTTAAGAAAGTGTAAACATGTGGAAAATATAAAAGAACACTTGTAAAAATATTAAGAAGAAGAAAGGGGAGGCAGAGAAGGAGGAGATAAAGAAGAGTAGGAGAAGAAGAGGGGGAAGAGTAAGATAGGGGAAGAGGATAAGAGGGGAAGGAGGAGAAAAAGACTAATATAATGTATAGCTTCAAAGCTAATAGAAGAAAAAAATATATAGTGCAATAAAAAGAAGGAAAGGACAAAGTAAAATGAACAAAGGAATGTTGAGGAAAAAAAGGCAAATAATGCATTTAGTTTATCTAAAAGAAATAAAATTTAAATCCTCCCAAATATAAAGACTAAAGATTGATTTAACCAAACACTGATATAGCTCTTATCTGCAGGTTACTGAATTCAGCAAGTACCTTCTCCTTTTGCTTGCCTGTAACCTCCAACTACAAGAGGAAAGCACTATCTCTAACCATCTGCTGTCCATTTACCTAATTACTGAAATCCAATTAAATGTATTTTGGCATCAGAACTGATGCCTACAAGTTTGTCACTCTCAGGCTATCCTCATTAAGCCTCCAGCAAGTCATCTAAGTTACCATTTAAGTGTTCCTACCAGTTTACAGCTCATTCAGCTTCTGCTCCAGATAAGCATATCTCAGATCCAACTGTCTGGATTTACTTGTCCCCCTAGAATTCAGGGTGGTAGTTTGACTAGACTTCAATACTCTGATTAAAAATCACTAACTTTCACTTTGTCCAGCCTTTCTGGTTTTAAGGATAGCAGTGATCTACTCTATTGGAGCTGAAACAGGAAGTCCATTTACTTCTTTTTTTATTGATGAATTAGCTTAGGGTTCCATTATAAAACTTAAATATTTTTCCAATATAAAATTTAAAAAAATTTTTTTGTAAATCAGGTAGATATTTATATGTCCAAGTGTGCTTAAAAAAAAAACCCACACAAACACGAATGTTATATTGTTTTGGAGATTTAAAAATCATTTTATTTTTTCTTTCCCCTTCCAATTTGAAAAACTTCAAAGAGATTTTGGGAGTTAAGATACAGATTTTCCGTCTCTCCCCTCTATCCTCCTCTTTTTCCTACTATAAGATGCCTCTTGAGGCTCATAAAATAATTCATTGTGGCTCTCCTAATCACTCCGTCTTCTCCTCCCTTATGTATTAATGTATTTTTCTCCAACTTATAATGGTTTCTTTCTAATTTTTAGTTTAGACTTCTGCCAGAAATCTATGGGCATTCTTAGACCCGCTGTTGTCATTAAGAAGGGAAATGTTTTGAGTTCTGAGGTACAACTTCAATTTGGGAAATGTTGGGTGAATTACAGGAAAACACAAAGCAATAGCAAAAGAAGCCAGTGTAGTAAATCCTAAAACACGTAATGTTAGAACTGGGTGAAAACTTAGAGATAGTCCAATCCTCTAGGCTTAAATATGAGCCTAGGAAGAAAAAAATGACTCACTGTTCCCATCATTATATTAAAAATACTTTCTTGATTTATTACTTAAAATTCATTCTTTTCCTGTGAATTTGCATCTATCTCAAAAATGTTTTTCAGTGAGAAACAATAGGTTTTATGCATCTAGAATAAAAAACATATAATACCTAACAGCTTTAAAAGTATTCTGCTTACAGGATAGTTTGAAAGAATCTGGTGAGTGTGTTTGCTTGCTTTTGTAGTTCTGCCTGCTGAAATTTACATACGAAATTGCTGTCAAATAAGATAAGCTAGATTGCAACTGTAAAATACATGTGAGCTATTTTGCTGTCGTTTTCACTTCAATATTTGTTTCCTTTGCATTTTTTTTTCCTGGGGAAAAAAAAAAGAAACTGGTAAAAGCATATGTGTTGGATGTACTTTAACTGAAGTAATGAGGCATGTAGCAAGCTTAATAAACATAATTAATGTAACAAACCCTTCTGTTTTTATTTAATGATTTTAAATGGGTATGTTATACCTAAACTGAAATTAAATTATATTCTGATCATTCCATTGTTTATGTTTAGATCAAATCATGACAATTCTGGTTTTTTTATTCCACCTATTCAAGGCAAAAAAAATATTGTGGGTCTACTTGAATCAGTGAAAATATTTAGATATTCTTGTTTCCTTTTTTCCTCTGTTATTCCAGCTAAAGAAGATCATCCACTTAAGAATTACAATGCATTTATGTATATGATTATACACGTGTTCTCTTGTCCATTAGACTGTATGCCACAACAACAGAACCTCCCTTTATCCTTGTCTCTTGTTGTGTTTGTTTTTTTTTAAGATTTGTTTGATGTGGACCACTTTTAAAGTCTTTACTGAATTTGTTATAATACCGCTTCTGTTTTATGCTTTGGTTTTTTGGCCACGAGGCATGTGGGATCTCAGCTTCCCAACCAGGGATCGACCCCGCACCCCCTGCATGGGAAGGTGAAGTCTTAACAACTGGACCACTAGGGAAGTCCCTATCCTTTTCCCTTGTAAACATGTTCAGAAACCACAAAAATAGAATAATGATAAACACATAAATTATTCAAATGACAACACTGGATGGGTGACTTTTGAGAGAATTAGCAAAATTTCAGAAATTTTTTTTTCATAAAAGGACAGGGTCCGTGTCTTACTCATCTGTCTTTCATAGAGCCTAGCACAGTGCCATTGAAAATAGGTGTCAAGAAATAATTTCAGAGCACACAGACAAGTGAAGAAACTGAACTGTCCTTCAAACTTGAACTAGATAAAAATGGGCTCATTACGGGCAGAAGACCTAAATAGACATTTCTCCAAAGAAGACATACAGATGGCCAAGAGGCACATGAAAAGATGCTCAACATCACTAATTATTAGAGAAACGCAAGTCAAAACCACCATGAGGTATCACCTCACACTGGTCAGAATGGCCATTATCAAAAACTCTAGAAACAATAAATGCTGGAGAGTGTGTGGAGAAAAGGGAACCCTCCTGCACTGTTGGTGGGAATGTAGATTGATACAAGCACCACGGAGAACAGTATGGAGGTTCCTTAAAAACTAAAAATAGAATTACCATATGACCCAGTAATCCCACTATTGGGCATATACCCAGAGAAAACCATAATTCAAAAAGACACATGTACCACAAAGTCCATTGCAGTACTATTTACAATAGCTAGGTCATGGATGTAACCTAAATTCTCATCGACAGACGAATAAAGATGTGGTACATATATACAACGGAATATTAGTCAGGAAAAGGAATGAAATTGGGTCATTTGTAGAGATGTGGATGAACCTAGAGACTGTCATACAGAGTGAAGTAAGTCATAAAGAGAAAAACAAATATCATATATTAACACACATATGTGGAATCTAGAAAAATGGTACAGATGAACCAGTTTGCAAGGCAGAAATAGAGACACAGATGTAGAGAACAAACATATGGACGCCAAGGGGGGGAAAGGGGGTGTGGGATGAGTTGGGAGATTGGGATTGACATATATACACTAATACGTATAAAATAGATAACTAATGAGAACCTGCTGTATAGCACAGGGAACTCCACTTCACTGTACAGTAGAAAGTAACACAACATTGTAAAACAACTATACCCCAATAAAAAAAAAAAAAGGACTCATTACTAGACATTCCCTATGTATTTCCTACTTCTATATTAGTAAATGTTATAAAAATTAGAAGCAACATGGGAAAAGTCAATTTTTTTTATCATTTGCTTTTTATTTTCTTACTAGGAAATTTCAGCAATTAGTATAACATCCAAGAAACAAGTTCACACCTTTGTTTAAAAAAAAGGATTTGATTACTAAATGATCTTGTTTCTTTCCAGCTTTAAAAGTTTATAATTCTTAATTTCAGTGATTACCCATACTGTATGTATTTTTGTCCATGTGTGACTGTATTCTAGTCACCTGATTAAAAAATACTTTATGTAATTAACAATTTTACTTAACAAAATAGGGAAAGGTTAAAGAAATGTAGTCTACTTTTTTACTCTTGAGAAACAAATCAAAGCAGTGAAATAAATGTTTTAAAGAAAAAAAAGGGGTATTGCATTTAAATAGCTGTCACAATTTAGGACTTAGAGGTACAAGTGCCATGTGAAGTGGAAATTTGTAAATTGTGGAAATAACTGTCTCTTGCCATAGGTTTTTTTTTGAAAAGATTATAATAAAAATGTTCCACTATCATGACCGTTCATTACTAAGATCTAGTTGTACTTCCTCTTTAGTCTCAGTGAATGTGACAGAAATCACTCTCCTTGGCATTTTGCATGATCTGCCATGCAGGCAGCCAACTTTTACAGATGCCCTTCCTGGCTTCAAAAAGCAGAAGCCCGCAGGTAGCAGAAAATGCCAGGTTTTTCTCATGCCTGAGAAGGTGCTGTTTGCCTGTGAGCTGTGATAAATGCCACTGTGCCGAGTCAGCCTGGTGGACAGTTTAACTCCATGACCTTCTGCAGGTAGACAGCCTCCCCCGTAGATTGTCTTTGACACAACCTTTAACATAGAATGTCAACACCAGTCTAGCAAGTGGGATATGTATTCATTTTGCTGTGAAACAACAGCTTCTCAGTGTGGAGCTTAGGTGCCTCACATTCTCCAAGATTATTCCCTATACTTTATTCTTTTTTTGTTAGTAATGTATGCATAAAAACTTCATCAATGAGTTTTCACTGGCTTAACTTTATTCTGTCACTTTACATTTCAAGTGGGTCAAGGCCTAGGGCCCAGTTTCTAGAATCAGTTTATGAAAAAAGATAACCAAGTGTTGTCATTATATCTCTTATCTTCATAGACAATGGAACAGCTCCTGATTCCAGTACTATGACTGTTATTCAGTTAGAATAACTTAATCCTACCTATCCACTCAACTGACATGTGGGAACAGAGAAGAGAAGTCACCCTGTGGGGAAGTTGACAGGTAAAAGCTAGCCTCTGTAAATAAGAATTTATCTTAGTTTTCCCCTATGAAACAAAACTATTTTTAAAGCACTTTTTTTCTTTTTATTTATTTTGCCTGGCTTTTTGCACTCTGAAATGTTTTGGAACAACATTTTTTTTCTCTTAAAATCAAAGGAGGTTCTATTCATTTCAGAAAGTTTCAGTATGCAAGGTACTAAATTAAAAAACACTAATCCCTTTTTATTACTGACTTATATAAGATTGTGAATTTATATATTAAACTCTAATCTGAAAAAGTAAAGTATGTATTTTAGGATGACCACACAAGAAGCCAATACCGAACCACGTGTGCCATATTTTCTTATCTTACTTTCTGCCTTTCTTACCTTTTAGTTACTACATCCCCAGTCCTCTTTACTATCATCTACAAAACATGCTATTGTCTGTACAACTGGCTCTCTCTTCTATGATGTTCGGCAGGGGTTGGCAAACTACACTGTGCAGTCCAAATTCAAAACGCCACTAATTTTAGTAAAGAAAGTGTTATTGGAATAGAGCCAGGTCCATTAATTTACACATTATCTGATTGCTTTAAATCTACAGATTCATTTCATCTGTTGAGTAAATGCAACAGACAGTATGACCCACAAAGCCTAAAAATATTTACTGTCCGGTCCTTCCCAGAAAAAGTTTACCTGTCTCTGATAAAAGTTTCTGCTGTAGATCACAAAGTAGCTGGATGTCCTTGGTGAGCTATCTAGTCTTTCTTGCCCTTTAAGAAATGAGAAGGTTGAACTAGCCAGCTTCTCCAAGGTGATGGGATTCATTCACGTTTGCACAATGGGCAAGTCTTATAGTCCAGACTAAATGCAGTTCTCCTGCTTTGTACTTCTAGGTTCTTTCCAGCATACCATGCACTTATTTATATGTTACAATCTGCCTTGCCTGTTTCACTTAATTAGTTTAACTTAACTCATAGTTATTATCTAGATATTTAAGATGTTTGGGAGAAAGATACTTAATCTGTATCATGAAGGCTAAATAAGAACTAAATAAGAAATGAGAATGAGAAGAAAAGGAACACGAGCAAAGGCTTTCACCAGAAATAGCATTTGCAGTGCCTTAGGTTTTAAGATGCCCCACTATTTTATGAAACATTAAGAAAGAAAAAATACTATAATTCAATTGTTATATACCCTTATTATAAAATGCATGCTGATTTCAGAATCTGAAAAAAGTACATATGGAAAAAAAACACTATTAATGAAATATAACATATGGTACACTTGGAGAAAGCCAATGTGGATACAGAATAAGGACTAAAAGAATCCTTAATATGGGAAGAGATAAGGAGGAGTCACTCTGTAAAATTTGCAGAAGTTTAGGTGATTACAACAGAGGGGCCTATAAGAATATAAACAAAAGAATTGGCTTTTGGTAAGAAGACATATTCTTTCTCTATTCTAACAGGGGTGTTGGAAGAGATAATAAGTTTATATGTTGGTATGGGTTGAGGGTCAGAGCATGGATGTGAAAAGAAACTGCTGCCTTGTAGTGCCTGTTTTCTCTGATGTATGGTATAATAATATAATGAAAATTTGAGAAAAGTGGAGATTTAGAATCCTTGTGGCACAGAGTAGGGGATCAAAATGACTAAGACATTTTATTAGGATATCTGAAGTATTAGAGTGCCTAGGTAAATTTGGTAATCTGGGAAGCTCTTGGTCTAGATCTGCTGTGTTGAGTACATGGTATATACAAAATGTAACATAACTGCAAATATAATTCTTATGACTAAGGATGTTAAATGTGACACCTTCTATTGCCTTAAGGGCAGGGGAATAATCTATTACTAAGCAGTCCCAAATTCTAGAGAAAACCATGAAGACCTTGGAAAAAGTGATAAAACTTTTATCTTGGTAGCATGAGTCCACCCAGCACCACTAAAAATACCCAAATGAACTTAATAAAATGAAAGAAAGAAGGGAAGGGTATGGAAGGGAAGGGTATGGAAGGGAAGGGTATGGAAGGGAAGGGAAGGAAGGAAAAAAGGGAAAGCAAGTGGGAAAGAAAGAAAAAAAGAAGATAATGGACTACTCTAAGTAATGTGATCAGTCTTGTACACCGCCCTCAGGGAGGAGAGGAAAGGAGAGTCATTGTCTCTTCTTAAACTCAGTCAAGCTGCTTCAAGTTAGCTTTTGGAAGCTTCCCAGGTACTTTGTGCTTATGGTAAACCAGCTCTCTGGAAAATAAATTAAAAAATAGGCCCTGATTTGCAGTGTTTGATAATATTAGTGATATAAATATATTCACCATAAACAATTTCAGGAGACCAACATTTAACAATGGGCTCACAAAATTCATAAATATATAACAACTTGCTCTAGACCCAGTATGAGCTAATTCCAGCATACTGCTGCATGTGTCCAAAGCAGTTTGAAAAATAAGGAATGACAGTGCCTGGTGGTTTGTATAATACATGAGAATGATTGAGGAAAACCCTAGGAGTTACCTGAGATATCATCCAGAGAGCCTAGAAGATCACACCAAAAGAAATAGCTCACGTTGCATCCAACTGAGTCCAACTATTTACTAAACATATTTACTAAAGTAAGAATTACATTTATTTTATATAATCAAATCAAATCTGCCATTCACTTGACCCAACACAATCACCAGAAAATTAAATCTCAGTCATTGTCATACTTCTCCCCTTCATGTTGGTTGTACTACATAAGAAGGGGTATAATTGGGGTGGTTTTTGAGATAAGTTGAACAAAGAACAAGAACTGAGACCATCACAAAAAGGATTTGAGTTCTGGATAACAGAAGTGTATTATTTCCTAGAGTTCACATACATCTGGGGCACTGCACAAATCTATCATTTTCTACACTGCTTTCATTCATGAAACCACGATAGTTCAGCATTACTGCCTAGTGGCATCATTGAATAAAATATACCCTGGAGTATAAGGTGGAGAAGGCAGCTTTTATGAATTGATATCATATATTGGCACTGAAGCTTGCTGATTCTGTTGCCGTATTTGCACTTTTTTGCCCCTAGAGAGCCATTAGGATTAGGATGGGTGAAGAGATTATTCTGGCATATTGATCTTCACTATTTCTCTTGTTATCCTATTATCAGTGCTGTTATCTAAGGACAGATTTCTTCATTTTTCAGAGAAACAGGAGAAATGAAACCAATAATGGGATTTCTTTCAAGATACTACTTTAAAGATAATTCAATTAAGACATTAACATCACTATGTCTTAGAAGTCAACAGTCTATGGTTTGGGGCATTTGAGGTGTCTACCTTGGTTCAGAATAAGCCTTTGAGTTGATATCCGTATTTATTTGGCGTATTTATCCGTATTTATTATTCTGTATTCCTCAAAATAATAAATTAAACCCAAATGCACTACTCAGTTCTTTCTATGAAATTTGGAATTGTAAGACCATTGGTTAGTTTTTCAGTGTTACTACATCTATAATACATGAAATGAGAAGTGGCTGCCCAACTTCTGTGCATCCATGTGGGATGAGTAGTAGAGAAACTTAATCAAATAAGAAAAATAAAAACTTATGAAATCTAATAGGAAGAAAAAGGAGAGGAGATTAGTTCAAGATGGTGGAGTAGAAGGATGTGCGCTCACTACCTCTTGTGAGAGCACTGGAACCACAACTAACTGCTGAACAATCAAGGACAGGAAGACCAATCACAAGCAATGAAATTGAAACCGTGATTAAAAATCTTCCAACAAACAAAAGTCCAGGACCAGATAGCTTCACAGGGGAATTCTATCAAACATTTAGAGAACAGCTAACACCCATCCTTCTCAAACTCTTCCAAAAAACTGCAAAGGAAGGAACACTCCCAAACTAATGCTACAAGGCCACCATCACCCTGATACCCAAACCAGACAAAGATACTACAACAAAAAAAGAAAATTACAGACAATATCACTGATGAATATAGAAGCAAAAATCCTCAACAAAATGCTAGCAAACAGAATCCAACAACATATTAAGAGGATCATACACCATGATCAAGTGGGATTTATCCCAGTGATGCAAGGATTCTTCAATATATGCAAATCAATCAATGTGATACACCATATTAACAAATTGAAGAATAAAAACCATATGATCATCTCAATAGATGCAGAAAAAGCTTTTGACAAAATTCAACACCCATTTATGATAAAAACTCTCCATAAAGTGGGCATAGAGGGAACCTACTTCAATATAATAAAGGCCATATATGACAAACCCACAGCAAACATCATTCTCAATGGTGAGAAACTGAAAGCATTTCCTCTAAGATCAGCAACAAGACAAGGATGTCTACTTTCACCACTGTTATTCAACATAGCTTTGGAAGTCTTAGCCACAGCAATCAGAGAAGAAAAAAATAAAGGAATACAAATTGGAAAAGAAGAATTTAAACTGTCACTGTTTGCAGAGGACGTGATATTATACACCGATAATCCTAAAGATGCCACCAGTTAACTGCTAGAGCTAATCAATGAATCTGGTAAAGTTGCAGGACACAAAATTAATGCACAGAAATCTCTTGCATTCCTATACACTAACAACGAAAGATCAGAAAGAGAAATTAAGAAACAATCCCATTCACCACTGCAACAAAAAGAATAAAATACCTAGGAATAAACTTACCTAAGGAGGTAAAAGACCTGTACTCAGAAAACTATAAGACACTGATGAAAGAAATCAAAGATGACACCAACAGATAGAGAGATATACCATGTTCTTGGATTGGAAGAATCAATATTGTGAAAATGACTATACTACCCAAAGCAATCTACAGATTCAATGCAATCCTTATCAAATTACCAATGGCATCTTTTATAGAACTAGAACAAAAAAATCTTAAAATTCGTATGGAGACATAAAACACCCCGAACAGCCAAAGCAATCTTGAGGGAAAAAAAACAGAGCTGGAGGAATCAGACTCCGTAACTTCAGACTATACTACAAAGTTGCAGTAATCAAGACAATATGGTTCTGGCACAAAAACAGAAATATAGATCAATGCAACAGGATAGAAAGCCCAGTGATAAACCCATGCACCTATGGTCAACTAATCTATGACAAAGGAGGCAAGGATATACAATGGAGAAAAGACAGTCTCTTCAATAAGTGGGGCTGAGGGCTTCTCTGGTGGCGCAGTGGTTGAGAGTCCGCCTGCCGATGCAGGGGACACGGGTTCGTGCCCTGGTCCGGGAGGATCCCGCATGCCGCGGAGTGTCTGGGCCCGTGAGCCATGGTTGCTGAGCCTGCGCGTCTGGAGCCTGTGCTCCGCAGCGGGAGAGGCTGCAATGGTGAGAGGACCGCGTACCGCAAAAAAAAAAAAAAAAAAAAAAAAGTGAGGCTGAGAAAACCAGACAGCAACATGTAAAAGAATGAAATTAGAACACTCTCTAATACCATACACACAAAAAAACTCAAAATGGATTAAAGACCTAAATGTAAGACTGGACACTATAAAAATCTTAGAGAGGAAAACATAGGAAGAAGACTCTTTGGCATAAATCACAGCAAGATCTTTTTTGACCCACCTGTTAGAGTAATGGAAATAAAAACAAAAATAAACAAATGGGACCCAATGAAACATAAAACTTTTGCACAGCAAAGAAAACTATAAACAAGACAAAAAGACAACCCTCGGAATGGGAGAAAATATTTGCAAATGAATCAACGGACAAAGGATTAATCTCCAAGATATATAAACAGCTCATACAGCTCAATATTAAAAAAAACAAACAACCCAAGGAAAAAATGGGCAGAACTTAAATAGACGTTTCTCCAAAGAAGACATAGAGATGGCCAAGAAGCACATGAAAAGCTGCTCAACATCACTAATTATTAGAGAAATGCAAATCAAAACTACAATGAGGTATCACCTCACACCAGCTAGAATGGGCATCATCAGAAAATCTACAAACAACAAATTCTGAAGAGCATGTGGAGAAAAGGGAACCCTCTTGCACTGTTGGTGGGAATATAAATTGATACAGCCACTATGGAGAATAGTATGGAGGTTCCTTAAAAAACTAAAAATAGAGTTACCGTATGATGCAACAATCCCACTACTGGGCATATACCCAGAGAAAACCATAATTCAAAAAGGCACATGCACCCCAATGTTCATTGCAGCACTACTTACAATAGCTAGTTTCCGGAAGCAACCTAAATGCCCATTGACAGACGAATGGATAAAGCAGATGTGGTACGCATATACAATGGAATATTAGCCATAAAAAGGAATGAAATTGGGTCATTTGTAGAGATGTGGATAGACCTAGAGACTGTCATACAGAGTGAAGTCAGAAAGAGAAAAACAAACATTGTATATTAACACATATATGTGGAATCTAGAAAAATGGTACAGACGAACCAGTTTGCAAGGCAGAAACAGAGAGACATATGTAGAGAACAAATAAATGTATGGACACTAAGGGGGGAAGTGAGGGAGGGGGTGGTGGGATGAATTGGGAGATTGGGATTGACATGTATACACTAATATGTATAAAATAGATAAGTAATAAGAACCTGCTCTAGGGTTTCCCTGGTGGCGCAGTGGTTGTGAGTCCACCTGCCAATGCAGGGGACATGGGTTCGTGCCCCGGTCCGGGAAGATCCCACATGCTGCGGAGCGGCTGGGCCCATGAGCCATGGCCGCTGAGCCATGGCCGCTGAGCCTGTGCGTCCGGAGCCTGTGCTCCGCAACAGGAGAGGCCACAACAGTGAGAGGCCCGCATACCGAAAAAAAAAAAAAAAAAAAAAAAAAAAAGAACCTGCTCTATAACATAAATAAATAAAATTCAAAAAAAAAGGAAAAAGGAGAAAGTATGGAGAGATAATATTTCAGGTTCTCATTCTCTGTGAAGCTACCTCTCAATTCTGTTCTTAGATTTTGTCAAATAACTCTTGAGCCATATATAAGCGTGATATCTAATTAAAAGGACATATACCTGAACTATTTTGCACATAATATTCTAAAGCCTCACCACTTTTTGATAAAGAGGCAAAATTCCTCCATGAATACGGAAACATTCCAGGCCTATCTTAAATCAATATTTATTTCATAATTCATGAAGCTGTTTGATTCATTATTTAAATTTCAAAGATATGAACCCAATGTATATTCAGAAATGGTCATGAGGACCGCTCTTACCTAATAAATTATTACTATTTACATTAGAATTATAAAAATAATTATTATAATAATTAAAAGTATAGACATAACTCTACCAGCATGGTGCCCTGAACTTAATGCAATTCTCAATTAAGTTTTGAGTAATACAGAATATGTAACGTTTAACAAATTTTCCAATATATTGCAATGGATTGGTCCTAAACTCCTTGTTTAAGTGTAAACTCAAGGGAACTCTTTCAAGAAAGCATCAGTGGAGAAATGGAACTCTGGATTAAAAAAATAAATTTTACGAAATTTGAGAGTCAGAGGAGGAAAGAGGTCACCTTATTGGGAAAGCAAAGGAGGTAAAATTATTGCCTTCCACGAAACTTTCTTCTCTCCCATTTATAAGAAGCTATGACTTTGAAGGCAAAGTACAGTTGGAGTGGACATATGGAAAAAGAAACTTGATGGGTAGTCTAGTCTGTATTGAAGTTTAGATCTTACACTACAGTGGCAAAATGAATTTTTCAAAGAATGCATACGAGGATTTTAGAGTAGAAGACTTAACCAGTGTTCTTTCAGCAAACATTTATGGCGGTCATATTCTAGAGTGGGTAGGTAAAAAATGTTAAAAATGATTAATGCCATGAATAAATAGAAAATGGCAAGGTGTTTATTTTTATTTTTTTTAGGGGAGATGGGACTAGGACTGGATTATAGACAATTGTTAGGAAGTATCCTCTCATATGGTGATTTCAAGCTAAGACATAAAGGAGGTGAAAGACTCTCATGTAGAAAGCCAAGAGTTGAATGATAATGAATTAGACAGGGGAGTGAATTGTAAGGGAGAACAGAAAAAGTTCATTTAGAATGGAGCTGCTATAATCAATGATTTGGCGGGGGCATAAAACATCTTTGAGAGACTTCAGATGACCACAACTTGGCCCAGCTTTATTTCAGCTACATACCCATTGCCTCAAAACAAATTTTGGTAGATAGATCATAGACTTCTGCACATCTGCTATTATCCATAATCACCTGTCTTTTACCTGTTTTGATTTTTTATTTTCTTGTTTGTTGAAGTATAGGGTTTCATACTTATCTCAATTAAACTTCATCTTGAGGGATGAAAAGCATATAACTTCAGCTGATCAAACTCCTTTGACTCTGGTCCCATCATACAAATTATCAACTAAAATTCTATTTTTTCATATCCTGTGCAAATTCAATAACATGAAATCTATCTTTTTCTCCCTAAAAAAATTAATGCAATTTTGAATAGATGAAATTATATACATAGCCAGAAGATATGTTCCCCTCAAAACTCACTTGCAGAGTGAAATGAAACTAATTATCAGATCACTAGTAAACTACTTCAAATTGTTATGAATGTCATTCAACTCACTTTCCCATGTTAATCACAAGAGGATTATGGAAGACTTTTCCAAATGAGTTATTGAGTTCTAAATATGTTTTTGATGAGGAAATCCAGAAAAAAACTATTTGCATTGAATCTATGATGGCTCCCACTGCACAGTTATTCTTTTTGTTTTAAATCTTCTAAAAATAATATATGTCCAAATACTTTCTAGCACTGGGGCCAAGGGAATGGCCTGTATTTTAATAAATCAATAGTGAATCAGCGTTTTCCTCCCCTGAATTTATCTTCCTCATTTTGCCAAGACTTAGTAAATTTGACTGGGTGATTTATCAGCCTCCTCTATAAGACTGTCATAAAAACAAGATGGCATTTACGTAGTATTTATTTGAAGCAGTTAAAAGCTAACTTAAAAACCAGCTTACTTGACTTAGGTATCAGTTCCATATTGACCTTAATAGTTTTGCCATTTTAGTCTGAAAATCACCTTGAAAGAAAATAGAAGGAAATATAAAATGGATATGACTAAAAAGTAAAAGGTTTAAATTAACAAATATAGAGAAGATCATTATGGATATGAAAGTATAAACTAAGGTCATACAAAATTTCAAAATTATTCTAAAAGGACTGCCTATACTTTATACTATACTATTCTGTACCATACTATAACCCACTGTGGGAAGCAAAGTGAGAGTGATGTACTGTTATGAATAATGGTACGTCTCAGTGCAAGAAGAAATACCTAAGAAAACGTCTGAGAAGAGAGATTCCCTATCTTGCTGGCAAAACAGAATTTACAAAGTTATTATTTTCTTTACATTCTGCAGGATAACAATTATTTAAATGCTAACTTGTATATATTATGTGCTGAAAAAGACTTTATGATTGATATCTAGATATCTGATATCTATGACTATTAATGTAGAACAATTCTGCATTAATAACATTCTGGTTAATGATCTCTTACAGAATTCATGATTTGAGACACCTAAAAAATTACTTTAAAAGTGAAAATTTGTATTTTGAATGTTCTTCAACTGAGCACAAGCATTTTAAAATATCCACCTTTATGTTGGAAAATCACTTGTATATAAAATAAAACTTGTGTTTTCCCCAGAGCTGTCTTTGCTCTGGGCTTCTCACATAATTGCCATCCTCTTTCTAACCATGCATCCCTGTACTTTCAGTTCAACAGATAACACAGGTTGGAGGAAAAAGTAGAGTGACGATGAAAAAACTAGACCCTACAGTGCTAATTGAAACTCCACAGTCATGTGAAGATCAAAGTTCCAAACTGTCTTAGCCTATCTTTGATCTTTAAATAGGCACACTTAGGTTGTGTCTTCATGGGGCTAGAGGACTGACTGTTTTGACTAAATTAGTGATGTTTTCCACCAATTTTTTGTTTTAACTTAGTTGAGTCTCCACCGGACAGACAAGGTTAGCTACAATCACTGTTTTTATTTTTTAATGCTCTTATAGACATTGCCAGAAAACATCAAAGTGTCACATTTTGCAACGGTTTTTTAAAAATTGCTTTTGTTGTCACTTTTTCTTAAGGCAGATTTTATTTACAATTACTGTAAACCATCCATCCCAATAAACCAAATTTTTATTTAACTGATGATTTTTACTTCCCTTAATAAAAGAAAATAAATATAACTCCTTTTGAAAATTTCACTTTGTGATAAATAAACAGTAAATATTTTTTAAAAGATTTCTGCTTATCAAAATACTTCTAGGTTTAGACTTTTGCAGGTAAATGAAAAGGGAAACATTAGCCAAGGTACTTGTTCCAAAAAGTTCTTGAATGGAAATATTGTTAGCTTCCTTCTCATCCCATCATAGAAAAGATCAAAGGATTTTTGGAGCTAAGAATAATGCAACTCACACTTAAGATAACTACTGGTCAGAGGTAGCTTGAAATCCATCTCTACAGTCTGGAAAATGCTCTATTGTGCATGTATCCAAGGACAGTGATCCTGCTTTCATCATACTGGCAGAAAATCACAGTGAAGAGATTAAAGTATGACTATTAAAAATATAGTTCTGCTTTTAACAGCATATTTTATATTTTTTTATATAGCCATTTACAAATATATAAACTTTGAATAATGTGGTAATATAATTCTCAAAGGAGATAAACACATAAACTCCCATCATTTACAAAGTCCCTTATATCCATCACTAACTTCATATTCCTTCCCTAAAGGCAATTTAATCATTCATCTGACATCACTTAAAACATAAACTTATCATATTAAACATCTACTGTATATAATTTAGAAATTACTGATACATAAAAAGAATAAAACTCTCCCATAAAACCCTAACTTTACCATCCAGAGATGAATAACATTAACACTTAGTATAGTTTTTGAGAGATCTCGCTCAGCATTTATACATGTAATGTATATTTTTAAAAGAAAATTGTTTTTAACTTATAATTTTTAAGTAAAATATATCATGAATATCCTTCCATGTCATCAGATATTATTTTACAATTTTAATTGCAGGATTTTAATGTACTGTGTAACGGAGCTTTAACTAACCATTTAACTTTGTTTAAACTTTTGAATAAAACTTATTGTCTTTGAAATAAATCTACAAGAAGATGTTATAGAAAAATGATAAGAAGTGAAGCATTTATATTTTAATAAATACTATTGTTTCTAACTTTTTCATAAACATGGTTGTTGATTTAACAAATATTAAAAAATATCCAATCTTACAAGCACTTAGGAAATTTACTTTTCATTATAAATATATAATCCTCTTTTGATACAATGTGGTAAAGAGCTTAGAGATATAAAACAAGTTTTGTTAATGGAAAATGCATGGTTACTTCAAAAAATACGGAAGAAAAGGGAATAAATTTAGCCTGTTTTTATTTACTGCATCATAGGAACTGAATCTGATATCCTCCCTAAAGTATATATATCTGCTTTAAATAGCTTTTCTTGATTATAACACCATCTGATATCCTGAGAAACTCAAACTCTTCCATTCAGTTATTACACCTTTCATCCAAGAATCTCAAAGTTCAATGAAAGCACTCTCTTGCTTTTTCCCATGGGTTCTCCTAGTCCTTCTGTGCAGGTTAGGATAACTGTCAGCAATTATGACATCATTGATACTTTCTCCAGTTTTAGAAGTCATAGGCTCACCTGTTTTACCTCTTCTGGTTATTCCTGCATTGCCTTCTTCAGCAGTTCGTTTTGAATTTAACTGCACGGGCAGACTCTGATTCACTTATCTCTTTATTGTTTCTTTCTCCCTCTCTGTCTCCCTGTTTCTTTTTCTCTCTGTTTCTGTCTCTCTTTGTTCTGTCCATTTCTCTCTTCTCTGTTTTATTTGGATCACAGGGAAAAATATCTTCTTTAGTGTTTCTGCCCATCTGTCTTTAAGTTCAACTTATTTTAGCCCCATGTAACACTGAAACTAGATGTCCTTTTCAAAACTCAACATCACTTGTTATTTCTAAGTCCACACTTCTTTATTATGTGTTTTTATAGAAACACAAAATAGAAAAAATGCCTTTATCAAGTTTCCTTCTTTTATAATGAATTTTACTACTTACATTATAACTGTTGCTATAAACTCTAGAGTATAGTGAATGCTTTACATATTCTTAGATTTAATTTGGCCTGCATGTGTGACTTTGTTCCTAATTTCAAATGGCTGGAATTCAGAGATTAAATCTTTTTTTTTAACTTTTTGCATACAGAAACTAAAAGACAGATTAAAAATTATGTTTTAAAAAACAGTAAAATTTTTGTTTCCTTGTCACTATTATTTCATCCTTCATAACTACAATTATGTAAACTGACCATTAATTTTACCATGATTCTGAATTCTTGCAATATAAATAATTCTCATAGGAAAACATTATCATCTAGTTAGGCAAATATCAAACAATATTTTATATTTTCCACAACAGTGGAAACAAAGGGCTATAGGTTTTTCAATGGCTATCTTTTGACCATATCTCCTCGTTCCTTCCAGGGACCACCAGAGGCTTCTGCAATGGCATGTAGCCAGGGAGGCTCTCTATCTGTGGGTTAGATATAAGCTAAGATCACTGCAAGATGTACATAGAAAGGCTGAGGCAGATTTGCAAGATAGAGAGGGGAGTCTCCTTCTCCTGGATCATGTCAGATCCAGGCCTTGGTTATTTGATCACAGTGCAACTTATCTGGATCATTCATCATATAATAGAGAGGCCGCTGTAGGGGTCTGGAATGTGGGCTCTGGAGTCAAACTGGGCTGGATGGACTTACTGATCCTCAGCAGCTTCACAAACTTGTCCACATCATTGAATCTCTCTGTGCTTTAGATTCCATTCTGCTTCGCAAATGGGAATAATAATAGTACTCATTTCTTAAAATTGCTCTAAGATGTAAAACAGTAAATCTGTGAAATATGACCACCAAAAAAAGTACTCAGTGAATGTCAGTATTATTTGCCAATTCCAAGCAGACAACGTTTCTCTTAGGCATCTGAGTATGTAAACACCAAGTACTAGAGTAGAGTGGAGTACTAGAGTAGATTTTTATTCACTTCCTTGCCTTAGCTGCCTCTTTAGTGATCTAAATGTCATCATTTTGCTTTATTTTGTTTTTCAATTGTAAGACTGAAACTTTGTCAAACTTTTATAAGACTAAATAATAGTATTGTTCAACGGTATTTTGCTAACTGCTTATCTTCCTCAATTTGAATCTGTGTTTCCAAATGTCAGTAAATCTTACGCCTTTTTTTCCCCAGTAAGTCCTATTTTACTGTCAATATGGTCATACATGGCAATATAAATTGAATTTTTTATCTTTTCTTGTTATAGTAAGACCTGTATTTAGAGTTATGGTTACCATTTCTCACTGTATATCAGAATCACCTGAAGAGATTATAAAAATACCTCTGCCCTGACCCACTCCCAGACCAATTAAATCAGAATCTATAGGGGTAGAGTCTGGAAATTGTTATTTGTTTTTATCTCCACAGTTAATCCAAATGTGCTGCCAGAGTTGAGAACTGCTGATGAAGGGACAATTGAAAAGACTGCTTTTCCTTCCAAGGGGTAATCAAAAAACTTCAGCAACTGTTAATTATGCAAAAGCTTCGAGTTCACCAAGGTAGACTTTGGGATACTGAAGACTCAGAACAGTCTGGATGACTTTAAAACAAATCAATCCAAAAGAAAAACTCTTTAGGTTATTCTCCAGTTATTAGAAATTTTAAAGGTCAATACAATGCTATATGTTTTCTTCACCAGTATGACAACTAAAGCAGAAAGAATAAGACAGTCTTTCAGTGCAATACAACAACTCCCAGGTTATTCCTCTTTCATGCTTTGCACTGCATTTGGAGCAGGCTCCAACCATATATGTTGCAATTGCATTGTGATTGGTGTATGCCTGGTATACAACTGCATATCACAAATAATGGAAAAAGGACAAATCGACTTTATAGATAACATAATTACCTACTTTAGGACCAATTAAAGGAGTAAAGATGTTAAATTTACCTGATGTTCCCATTAATTTGGTACATGGTCCCAAACAACTAAACGCCACTGTACAAAAAGATTCAATTTACCATATGTTGCAATTCTAATTTAATTGCCATTGATCACTAAGTCAAATTCTCTTTGTTGGATGATTAACAAATGAAGTAACACTCTACTATTATCCATTTGCCACCAGTTATGTACAGTATAAGGTGAGAGGCAATGTTGATATATTGCTGAATAAAAACATCTAAGAAACTATTTACTCTGTTAACGGTAACGCAAAGTGAATTTTAAAATTGATCCATTTACCTATTAATTTGCTTTCTTTGCCAAGAATTCTTTATTCCCGTTGTTCCTATTTCTTTAACTTAATAGAAAATAGAATGATATTTCTTCACATTTTAAGAATCCGTTCTCAGTACAGGTTTAAAAGATATCGGACATCTCAGAAAAAAATATTTCATGTCACAGCAATAATAGAATGAAACAACTCATCTCCAACTGAATGGTCCTCTACTCTATCAAATATAGAGACTGCTAATATGCAGCTAAGCCAATTTAATGGATCTGCTGTAATATTTGAAAGATATGATTTCCTCCAGCCCCCATGTTTCTATAAAGCAGTTAGTCTAGGGTCAGTTGGTACATTTTACAAAGCTTAAAACTAAAACTCAGGTAGTGCTAATACTGTATGTACCTTTGCCAGAAGATCTTCCTGCCAGGTTGCTGCCATCTGTATGAAGCCAGTTAGGAAGACTATCCATCATTTCTAGCTGAAGAAAGGGTAAATTGCAACAGCATGGGCACGTGATCAGTGACACATTTTGAGCGAGTTCACTCTTTATGTGCTCAACTGAGAATTCTGCAGTTTTCTGTTATTAGAGATGAAGGAGTCCAAAGAGGACTGCATCAGTCCAGCTGCCTTCACTGAATCACCCTGTGAAAGTAACATCAGCTAGAAAAAAGAACCCCTGACTTAACCTCTGTTCTGTAGCATTAAAAAGAGTTAGAGTTGGATTTTAAAAAGTAAAGAAGGAAAGAAATCTAGGAGACTATTCAGCTAGTATCTAACAGGATGGTGTCACTGAATCCTAGAGTTTGTACCTGCATTTACCAGAACTGAAACTCAGTTTAATCATTTCACCCAAGGATGATTCAATGTCTCAACTCCTTCATTACATGTGAACCCTTAGTTTCAACATCCTGCACTGTGATAATTCTAGTCTAGGCACCCATAATCTTTGACCTAAATTACTGCAATACTTTTTATCACTGCAACAAGTTCCCCTTGTTCCATGTTCTCCTTTCCACCTATTTTATACCCCATATTATCAGATTCAGAAATCTGAATTTCAAACCCAGTCACGCCATTGACTGGTTAAAGATTTATGGCCACCAATTTGCCTTTAGTTAAAATCCAAAGGTATTATTAAGGTTTACAGGGCCCTCGTGTCCAGCTTCTCTTACCCCCTCCCTATTTACCCTGTTTGATCCACAGATACAAACGTTTTCCCCTTCTCCATTCATACCATGTCCTCCTTCTGTGGTCCCTCACGAGTGTTCCCCTTTCCTTGTCCTGCTCTCTTTCGTATCTGTAACCCCTACTAATCATTATCATCTTCTCAACTGGAAATATATTGATCTGGTAAGCTATGTTCGCATGATTAATGTGGTTCTCCTTGCTCCTTCTATGCAGTGCTACTGCTGCACGTGATCCCTGTTGCAAGGTACATTCCCACTCTGATGAAATGCTACGTCCACATATTCATCTTTATCAATAATTATAAGCTCCTAGAGGATTGTGTTTCTCAGTAGCATATCCCCATGACCTACAACAGCATGTAAGTACATAGTGGGTGTTCAACAGATGTTTGTTGAAAACACAAAAGTATGAATGAGCAACATGTATTTAATAAGTCAAAATATATCAATGGCTCTTAAGTTCTATTTTTTTTAATTAATACTATTTTATGAAACTAAAGCTCAAGTGTTGTTCTTTAAAGCATCTGTACATATTCTCAGGCCAGATATTTCTGTAACCAACAAAATGTCTTTGTTCTAATGAACTGTTCAATATAAAATATATTTTACCCAAAGAAGCATCATATTGCATATATGCTGCATTTTAACCTAACATATACTAATTTTTATTTTGAGCTATCATAGAAAAACAACATAATTAATGGGTATGTAATAGACTAACATAGATATTCCAAACATAATTTTACTCTTTGTCTGTTAGTAAAAATTTAGGTCATTTATAATTGTGAACTATGTAACATACTGTCTGGATATTTATTTCTTGCTTTATTAAGCAATAATTTTAAGATAATCTAAGCTTTTCTAGAAGATGACATCACCTTTAACTTCAATTACTGTGCAAGATCGTGATACACATATTATGATTTTAGTCAACAGTTGTTCAGCTTTCTAAAATTATTCTTATACTTTTTGGCCAGGAATTTGTTCAAGTCTCTACTGTGATTTTTTTATAGTTTGATTCCACACATAATACATATCATATCACTTCACATTTCCCTGTATGCCTGCCTACAATTTTTAATTCATTATTTCTAATTCACTGAAAGTTTAGAAGCCAGATCACTAGGCTTGCTAGAACTACACAGAAACATAAATGTATTATCTGATTGAAGTACTGGTATGATCCTTAAGGTTTTACTCAATACTTTGTACATATAGATACAGATACACCCCTACATGTATATTATACAAATACACATTCTCAGGGGCATTTGCATCACTTTTATACATTTCTAAGCATTGCATTTGAGTTAATTAGAAAGGTTTACAATCGCCATTTAAATGTGCATTCATTATAACACATGTTTAGCGCTATAGGCTACTATAAATAGCTACCCAATAATTTCAAGAGGACTGAATAATTTCCCAGTGATAAAGTCCTTGTTTTTGAAGTGGTATGGATTACTTCATGACTACTGTTGTCTAGTCCTCAAAACACATTTGAGATTACTTTGAGTATATTCTGAAAGTTATTCAAAAATCAAATTGTGTTAGATCAACTGAGTGGTATTTAAGTCATTTATAAAATCAACAGGTCAGTATAGGACCCTATAGTTCTTAGGAAATCAGGTATGAAATTTGGATTTTTTTTTTTTTTTTTTTTTTTTTGCGGTACGCGGGCCTCTCACTGTTGTGGCCTCTCCTGTTGCAGAGCACAGGCTCCGGACACGCAGGCTCAGCGGCCATGGCTCACGGGCCCAGCCGCTCCGCGGCATGTGGGATCCTCCCGGACCGGGGCACGAACCCACGCCCCCTGCATCGGCAGGCGGACTCTCAACCACTGAGCCACCAGGGAAGCCCTGGATCTTATTTTTAACATCTTACATCCCTGGGCTTTAGTAATGACTAAAGAAGGAAACCGCAAATGAGTTATACTTGTGAAAACATTCTTAGGTGGTCACAGTTCACAATAGCAACAATCATCTTATACCTGTCCAGCTAAACTGCTGAGACACATAGCAAATACTTCAATGAATGGGTAAATTGGGCATCTTTAATCAATGTCCCCCAAAAGGTGCCATATGTCCTACTAAAACACTGGACTTTGTTTTCATAAAGATCTGAAATGAGAAACATCACCACATTGTCCTTAACTTCTATTGTCACAAAAATGTTTGCATTTAATTTTGGTCCAGGACACAGCAGATGAATGTTATACTATCAGATGCTTTGTGTGCCTTTGCTGCCCCCTTAAGACAAATAAACATAAATAAAAACCTAGTTAGAAAGTAACATTTCCTGAATTAGTTCCTTCAGAAATTTGTTCTTATAGCCCTTAAGTGGACACACACACACACACACACACACACACACACACATATACACAAACACACACCCTACACAGAACTACTGGAATGGAGAAATTGATTGGTTAAAGATTATTAAACAATCAAACCAATGTTTTGTTTGATTCTTCTCCATAATCAATGAAAATATTAATTTTGTTTAATGGTCTGAGAAAACCATGTACATTTTAAGTTTTATAATGTCTGAGATTGAGTACCTATATTTGTTGGTACATTTTCATGATTTTTCTTGAAGTAGGTCACTGAGGAAAATAGAACTTTTCAGTTTTTATGCCTTATTTATAAAATTGAACTAGAAACTAATTTTTAAGGCTTAGTCATCTAAATAAAAATATATGGCTCATAGGTGGTTTTATAAGTATTATATGAGGAAAAGAAACATCATATTTAGGATGATGTATGAAGTAATAAATGCTAAGTTAAAAAATACAATAAAGTAAACTGCTTATAAATTTTGAAAGGGGACAGATTATAATGTGATATTTGCTATTAGCTTTATTTCTAATACAACAGACATTAGAATAATTCTGGATACAATTTATCCTTTAAACTAGGTTTTATCTGTAGAATGCATTAATTTTTAATGAGAGCAATATTTAGTTTTATTGAAAAGAAATCAACAAATTTTAATCAATAAATGAACACTGAGCAAAGCATTATAGTCAAGACTGAGTTACTGTAATGCATCCTTGCCTTTATTAGAAACATGAAGCAATTTTGAAGAGAGGCAATCTGTAAATACTGGTAAGAGATACTGAAATTTTCTGAACTCTGCGATATATTATTATTATGCTGGTAAAAATCAGAAACCACATTAGTCTCATCTTTTCCTTCAATTTTAAGATTTTAACCCATTGATCTAAGTGGGAGTATTCAATGACTACCAATATTCCTTTTTTAAAAACTTTTCTGGTTGACGTGTAAGATTAAAACATTAATAAAACTGAGAAGTACTTGTTAGAAACCTATATTATGTTATGTTGAGGACTAAATAAGATGTTTTACAAATGTATGCCTTATTTTTTATTGCAACTGTAAGATTTAAGCATAAAGGCTATTGCAACTTAACTCTGACAAAACATCTCCTGTCATTTCTGTTCTGTTATCTAAATAGTTCTATCACAAATACCCAGGATTCATATTACTGAAGACGAAATGCCTTTAAAATAATTTATTATCCCATTGAAAACAAATATAGTGACTTATAAGAAAGGTATGTACGTGTGTGTGTGTGTGTGTGTGCGCGCGCGTGCGCACGTCTTGAGGAGTTAATATACTGAACAGGGCTGGAAAAAAGTACTGTGAAGTCCTCAGAGGAATGTGTTATCCTGAAGGAAGACCATTTCATTCATCAGAGGGATTGGAAGTGAAAGGTGCTAGAAGGCCAGAACAAGCCTGATTCATATTGATGATAGGGGTTGATGGTAGAAGTAAAACCAAAGTGAATTACATTTGTCCTAAGTTTTCTGACTTTCAGGTTCAGTCCCTGTGGTGAAACCACTATCTCCTTACTCCTGCCATTGCCTCTCTCTTGTCATGTGCAGAAGATTAAAAACGCTGTCAGAGCTGGGCATGTCCAATAACTACAGGCAGGCTTTGACTGCCAGCAAAAAGCTATATCAATTCCCCTTTGCATCTGCATCAACTACCATAGAGCAATCAGATGTATCAGCAGGAAGCCTGGCCTCACTGTGAATAGACTGACCAGTTCAAGCAGGATGATTCCTAGAATGCCTTGCAAGGGTAGGACGTTCAGGGCAGCCAGGAGGCTTTCCAGTTCTGCTCCTAAGCTGATATTCCTCAAAATGATCTGTTAGTTCCTTCAGTGGATATTTTTGCCTTCTACAAACAAAACTCTTATGATTTAATTGTGAAATCAATGTGTTATCATGTAAAAATGTAATATTTTTGACCTACAATTATTCTTATGACTATTAAAATGTTTATTAAGGATCGTGGAATGTAAAGAGCACTAACAGTATTTTCTCATTTATCATTATACCAGTCTTATACACCATAAAAGCAAGTTATTATTATTGTTCTAATATTACGAAGAAGAAATAGCACATAAGCTTCTTATAATGGAAATGTAAAATACATTGTAAAAGTCTGAAATGACAGCCTCCAGGGTAGAAACTGCCTCCCTTGGCCTTGAGCATGGTATTGGTCTGATTAAGATGTTATACTGTGGTAACTAACAAATGACCCTAAAAACTGTAGTGGAATTTAATAATACATAATTTTGTTTTCTCCCTCATATTATATATTTATCATTGGTCAGCTGCACATTTTTCACTCTGGGACCAAGAGCTTTAGAATCATCTTATCTACATCATTGTTAAACACAAATGATGAAAGGAATTGATGACTCTTAGATACCTTGTTGAGAAGTGGCAAGTATCCCTTCCATTCAAATTGCACTGGCCTAAGCAAGTCACATGGACAAAACTGATATCACTGGAGTGGCCAAGCATTATCCTCCCAGGGTAGAGCACTATAAGCTACATGGTCACATAGCCAGACTTGACATCAGCAGGGTGGGAAAATTAAATTCTTTCACAGGAAGAATATATGAGGAGAATAATACAATCTTCCAAAATCATGAAGATAGCTGGGAAGTAAATCCTGATTGGTACACATCAGGATAACATCCTAGATGTGAAGATAGGCTCAGATTTGGACAGAATCTGAGAAAGAGAACTCTAAGTTCATGTCACAACTGAAAGCTTACCATAGAAATGTTTGACCTAGAGAGTAAGTTGAATTTGGGTGGCCCTTATGTATCTAGGGAGCAAGCTTGATATGGTAAGTTTTGGAATCCCTCTATTTTATATATATATATGACTTGTGCCTAAAGCCTACTTTTTTCTTTGTTGTCTTTAATGCAGTCCTTCAGAAGTTTCAGGTATCTCCTATTAAACAAAGCAGTTTTGGGGTACTACTTGGGACAGATGGTTAAAGGGTGAGTTGTAGGTCCCAGGTAGTAATGCTTGTTAATGGCAGAGAAAAATGAAAAGACCTCAAGGGAAGATAAAATTCAGAGTGACAGAGGTAATGCCACTTGTTCTTGCCACTTTATCTGTAGAAATACTCCTCAAGTGTTAAACATCTGAAAATGTAGGTTTTATTTTATTAGTAGAGGCAGCATGCCCTTGTGTACCCTTAGGGATTAAAATTGACCTTATAAGCATGGGGAGATATGACATAATTTTAGTCAAAGCATATTATGAGATATTTGTGGTTTTAGAATTATGTTTATAAATTTAATAAAAATGCATTTATATATTGGCTTTACAATCATTATTAGAAATGATAGGATTCTCATAGCATCTTAACATCTCCTTTCTTTGTATGTAAAACAATGACAAGCCACAGGATAGTATAGTTTAATTGACCAAAGTTAAAACAAATTCAAATAGAAAAGCCCATTTTTTTACCTCACCTTTTTTCCAATTAGAAGTGAACTCAGGTGTCCACTACCTCCAGACTCAAGGTTTCTAGAAAATCTGACAATCATTTTTATCAGGGCCAAATATTCTCAAGTGTTAAGTGCTCAGAGAGCTTCCTCCACACAGTTCTGTTCCACTCTCAGTATCTTTCAGGTTTTAATCCTCTTTTGATACAGTAGATGAACAGGATGGAGCTCATGAAAATGAAACCTGGGAAGGTCTGCATATAACTGGCACTGAGGAGTATAACTGAGCTTAGGTTTTCACACTGTTCTAATTGTATGTATTCAGTGTTCTTGCTGCTTGGAAAACTTGGAACTCTGAATCGAGGCTATTTTGCCAGGAAAATGGATACTCCTCAGACAAACATGTCATGATAAACAACTGTGTATTAGGTATTTGGAAGGACAACTATGTGACCTTTAAAACAAATATAGATATTTTATATAGGTATGCATTGATCAAATTAGACTTTTAATGACAGAATATGCAAATTTTGTCAAATACAATCAATAGCACTTCATAGCACTGAACAATAAGAATGTTAAAATGTTAATTTTATGTTTGTACTTTAACTTTTCTGCTCATCTGAGTGTGAGCTTGTGATTTTATTAAGAAATAAATGTCAAGAAATGACAAAAGTGTTATGATTTAAAATTTTATATTGATTTTGTGGTCAGTGTTTCTTAGCATAAAATGCTAATCAGTATTTCACAGGAAAATATTATTGTTAAATTCATTTAGGAAAAAATGTGTTAAATGAATATGTTTAAAGTACATCTCAGAGCCTTTAATTTATTAACGCACATTATACTTTCCAAAATGAAGATATTCTATGCAGTGTTTCCCAAATTCCTCAAACCTTTTCCTCCAAAGATCTTTTTCCACAGAACAATCTTCGGTAGACACTATTCTTAGAAAATATTGTGGTAACACACATTTCACATCTGCACCAAGGGGTGGCCCTCCAAAGCCAAGCCTGGCTGCAGCTCAGAGATTAAAATGATGGAGAGTCTTGAAAAATCCTCTGCCCAGAAGAGCCATGGAGTGTTGGATTGTTTTAAGACTATTGAGAAGGTTTGGACTTCAACCAGAAAGGGATGAATTGGATATTAGACTCTATTCTGAGATAAAGAAAGTAGTTTCAAACTCTGTCTTCCTAACCAGCCTGCTTATTTCTCTAGAAGCAGATTTGAGCCTTCAGATCCGACCTAAAATTGGCCTAGCTCTTCGGTGCTTCAGGATGGAAATAACCTGGCAATAGTGTCAATGGACAGTCATCTCTCTCTTCCTTATATTTCTGCTGTACCCACCTGAGGTCTACTCTACTTAGTCATTGGGACATATCATATGTAAACTTGTATTAGAAGTATTTCACTGCAATTAAAAGGGCATGTTCTCTAAGTTTACAGTCTTAGACTCTTAGTTCCATCACTTAACAGCTGGTGGTAGATAAATTAATCTCTCTAACCTCAGTTTTCTCATCTGTGAAACATATAGAGTGATTTCCAATAGAAAAGATGAGCTAGACAAAAAAAAATAAAATAAAATAACCACAACAGTCCTTTTAGAAATCTAGGTTAAAGAACATCTGTAGATATAATGATACAGGCTTCCAACACTTAGAAATAATAGGATAGAATAAAGAAAGGTACTTTCATAAATTTGGCTAAGCAAAGACGTGTATTATTTAGGTATTAAAAAGGGCAAGATATATTTTAGCAAAATAAAACCCAACTTAATCTGGCTTAAGCCAAGAAAAAAAACCTTATGGCTAATTAATATCAACTATAACTCACTGATAATTGTGGCTTCAAGTCTGGCTTGATTTAGGTCTCAATTTGCCCATGTCCATCTCTCAGCTCTGCTTTGTCTATATAGGCAGCATTCTGTGCTTTGTGGGGCCTACCCCAATCGTATCTTACTTCATCTATCCTTAGCTTCAGGTTCTCATGCTTGCAACATTAATACAGTAGAAAAATAAATTTTTCTAGGATATATTCCACCTGTGTTCTAGGATTCACTCTTTGTTAATGGACCAAATGAGTTCACACTCATCAAGAAAGAATTACTGACTGCTTTAAGCCTGGGTCTCATGCTCAGTGAGAACTGTATTTAAATTCCTATACGGAGAGAGACAGGAAACCCAGGCCCTCTAAAGAGAAGGAAGAATGTAGGTAAGACAGTGAAAACAATTGCTTCATTCTGTTCTGCCTCATGTCACACTTGCTTGCAGGTAATATCTAGAAAGATGATGAAAACAGTTGACCAATAGCCTATGGTTACCATAGATTTTCCCAACTACTTAATTTTTTGCAAAGATATGGATAATTCAAATAGTGCAGTTTGTCCTCAGAACACTCAATTCTTATTTTAGGCATGATTAGATATTTTCCTACATCACTTTCGTTCTGCTTAAAATTTTAATTACCTTGCAGTTCTAAACTCAACTAGCGGTGAGGAGGAAGCATAGAATTATGTGGTATCAAGTAAACTGTATGTTAGTATAGAATTGTTATATAAATGTCTCAAATTAATAATTAATATTAATCTTGCAATGGTATGTGGATGACAACTGTAGAGAGCTTGGCTTCTCAGAACATGTAGTGATGTTAAGTTTTGTTTTACTATTTCTAATAAATGTGAAACAGAGACAGATAGAAAAAATTAGAAATTCAAGAGATGCTGCACATCTGCATATATATGTGTGTGTGTGTATTAGTCTGACCAAGGCAACACAGATAAAAGATATTAGTGTGTAACAATTGTGTGAGAAAAAGTTCTAATATAGTAATTTTTATGAGTTATAAATGTTTTTGTTGCTGTTATTAATAATTTGTATGCATAAAGATCTGATATATATTTAAAATTATAGGATATTTAAATTAAATATCCTATGCTCGTGTGTATTAAAATTTTAAATAAATTGTAGAAAATGTTTGGTCAGAGACATTCCTAACACAGGAATCCAAGAAAATATAAAACAAATGGAATGAATAAAGTTTCCTCATTCATTCATTCATGTGTTCAAAGATCACTGAGCACCCTCTATACCAGCACTGAACATATACAAGAAATTCATCAAGAATGAGACATACGCGGTACCAACCTTGAAGTCTATTTCCTAGTGGGTTGTTACTTTTTGATGAGCGCCTGCTGTATGCTAATCATTATGCTAAACCCTGAGACACAGTGGGTACTTTGAAACAATTGACAATAAACAGACGATATATTTTAGTGTGAATAAATGACAAGAAAAATGTTTGTGCAGGGTCCTTTGGGAAGTAGTAAGAGAAGGACTTGAAGACTGGAATGATGAAATCATTTCCTGACAAAACTGAGTCATAAAAAATGGAAACCCTTGTACGCTGTTGGTAGGAATGTAAATTGGTACAACCACCATGGAAAACACTATGGAGGTTTCTTGAAAAACTAAAAATAGAACTACCATATGACCCAGAAATTCCACTCCCAAGTATATATCCAAAAACAAAAACACTAATTTGGAAAGATACATGCACCCCAACGTTCAAAGCAGCACTATTTACAATCGCCAAGATATGGAAGCAACCTAAGTATCCACCAACAGATGAATGAATAAAGAAGATGTGGTGTATGTATATGTGTGTGTATGTATCTGTATCTCTCTCTCTATCTATATACATATATATATATATATATATATATATATACCTCCATCCAATGGAATACTATTCAGCCATAAGAAAGCCATAAGAAAGAATGAAATTTGCCATTTGCAACAAATGGATGGATGGACCTGGAGGGTATCACGCTAAGTGAAATAAATCAGACTGAGAAAGACAAATACTGTAAGATATCCCTTACATGTGGAATCTAAAAAAACATAACAAACTAGTGAATATAACAAAAAAGAAGCGACTCACAGATATAGAGAACAAACTAGTGGTTACCAGTGGGCAGAGGGAAGCAGGGAGAGTAAATATAAGAGTAGGAGATTAAGAGGTACAAACTATTGTGTGTAAAATAAGCTACAAGGATATATTGTACAACATGGGAATATAGCCAATATTTTATAACTATAAATGGAGTATAACCTTTAAAAATTTTGAATCACTATATCATATACCTGTAACTTACATAATATTGTACATCACCTATACTTCAATTAAAAAAAAAAGAATGAATACAAATTCTCTAGGATAAGAGAAAGGATACATTGTTCAAGGTACTAGGAGTAACACCAAGGAGACGGAGCCAAATATTAACTCACATTATTAGACAATCTTCAAATGTTTAATATAAGTGAGCCATGAAATGCATAGAAAAGCATTGAGAGAGGCACAACGGACTCATGTAAGCAGGAATCAACCATGAAAATCCTCCCAGCCATTCAAAGGGTTTTATTTTGAAGCTAAAGTAAGCCATTAAGATTTTTAAACTGAATAGCATCTATATATGTGAAAGACCATAGTGACAATGGCATAGGGATTGAATTAAAAGTGAGAGAGTAAAAATAGAGATACGGTTATTTATTAGAAAGGTAATCAGTTATTCAAGTGCTACATAATTGGAGCAGAAACTAAGCCAGTAACTTGGGAATGGAAAGAAAAGGGAATAAAATCAAGAAATATTCATAAATGAGACTTGAATTGTAGGTACTGGGAAATAGGGAATGGTTGTTCCTAGTTTTATAATATGACAGAGGTAATTTCACCCCCTTGTATGGCAGTTAAAGAGCAAAGAAGTGTCTTGCATGTAGGAGCTAGGTAGGAACTTAGAGGATATGCATTACTTACAAAAGAGAACAAGGTTTACTAGTGACCAATTAGACTTGAAAGTTTTTCTGCTTCTGATTTAATATTATTTTGTTAAAAGTATTCATGGCACATTTTTTACTTTTTAAGCGTAATGATCAAAGGAATGACTTTGATAAGTTAAATTCCACAAAATAGTATGAAACAATTTAATACATTTAATCAAATCTAAGTGACCTTGTCCAAGGTGTCTTTCCTTTCATTGATCTATTTAATTTTTAGTTCTTTGCCTTGAAGTCATGTTTCAGATGTGCACACAGGTAGTTTGCTTTTTTCCTCTGTGGCAATGACAACATTAGAACATGAAAGAAGACATTAGACATGAAAGAAGACAGGTAATAGCTTAAAGCCAATTTTATTTTCAAGTCCCCATTTGGTAGTCATTCTCCCTGACTATTCCTGAATCACAGAAAAATGCCCACGTATGAGAGACAGCACTGAAAAATCAAGTGAGGAAGAATGAGGATGTGCTAAGTAGCTTACGGAATGCATCCACACTCAAATCTATAGTCAGGGCCATATCAGCAAAATACGAGCTAAGGCTGGTCAGAAGTAAGCACAACAAACTTTTAAAATCATTCTATTTTAGCTTGTTTAAATATGTAGGTTCTCTTTCATGACATTCAGGAAAGATTATAAATTCAATAATGAGTCTGGAAAAAAAGTTATTGGACCAGGAAGCATTGAAGTACAACTTTACTATGCTTATTATTCCATTGACTGTTGGATGAGTGTTTCTATTTCAAAATCAAAGAACTTGAATAGACATTGGAGGAGCACCTGGTTAGTTGGCTAGTTAGGTAGTTGTTGCAGAGTAAGTTTCCATTCATAGTTCAAAGGAGCAAGCATGAAAATGTAGGGTGTGGGGTGCCACAGCCATCTTGGCCATAACAACACATTTATTCAGAGGGTTGTGTTAGAAGGAAGGGAGCTGAAGGAAAGCATATGAGATAAAAATCCAACTTAAATTAGTAGTTGATTACTGGCAATATCTCGTTTGTACTGAGGACGTTCACAGCAGACACGTGTGATTTGAGCAGCTACCATGGCACTTTGTCAGGTGGTAGAAATTTGATTAAACTGAAGAATTCTGGTAGTGGTCCAAAAGACTTAGGAAGCTCTGTTAAATGTTACCTTTGCTCAAAGAACATAAAATATTCAAATGTCCTATTTATTTTTCGGTTTTTAAGATACGAAATTCTATAATGACTAATGAGGATTTCCTGTTTCTTCTATTCATGAAACTATGCAAATTATTTACCCCATACTTGAAGTAGAAAGTTCAATATGATTACATCAGTATGAATTCTAGATAATATTAATTTTCAGCTGTGAATATGGTTAGACTACCTACAGCTTCACTTCCGGAAAATGCTGCCTCTTGTCTTCTGTAATTAATCTGCTCCGTAAGTAGGTGCTCTCAAAGTTCATGATATCAGGATGCTTTCTCAGATTTTATTACCACTTTAATAGTCTTAGAAGAAAGGTGTTCAATATTTTTATGTTTAACTCAATAAATAGCTAGTTGGTAAATAAGGCTGCATTTCCAGGCAAACTGAATTTGTAATATTTGACATCCAATACAACTTAAATTTAATTACACAGGACCTTGAATCAAGCAGGGTTTGCAGATTACCCTATTTGATAGTAATAAATACAAGGACCCAATTTTTTTAAATCAAGAAAACTTTTCACGCTATTGGCACTTTGTGTTACAAAGTTTTACTGTTTCAAATTTAACTGCAATCAGACCAATAAAATGATGGCAAGACACTTGGAAATATTTTTAATGGAAAAATAATAAATGCTTTTAAATAAAATATATTTGGACAAAACAAGATAATTGTTCACACTTTGGACAATCTTACCTCAGAGTCAGGCTTTCTATAAAATGTGGCCATTTATAGATAAAATGAAACAAGAAATCAGTCTCTTTGTTTAAAATGCTTAATGATATTACGACGCTTACCATTTAAAGTTATTTATTAAAAGATATCAACTGTTCACTTTCCAGCCAGTAAACTGTAGTATTTCCGTGATTGTAGCTGTTTTGCCTTTTGAAACATTTCTGATTATCTGCTCACCCGAACACATAGATACACCAAGAATAATTAGTTAATCAAGGAAAAAAAGGACTTCCCTGGTGATGCACTGGTTAAGAATCCAGTAAGATCCCACATGCCGCGGCAACTAAGCCCGTGCACCACAACTACTGAGCCCATGTGCCACAACTACTGAAGCCCATGCACCACAACTACTGAGCCCATGTGCCACAACTACTGAAGCCTGCGCACCTACAGCCCATGCTCCGCAACAAGAGAAACCACCACAATGAGAAGCCCATGCACCGCAACAAAGAGTAGCCCCCGCTTGCTGCAACTAGAGAAAGCCCACACACAGCAATGAAGACCCAACTCAGCCAAAATAAAATAAATAAATAAATAAATTTATTTTTTTTTAAAAAAAGAAAAAAATGTTCTGAGTAAATAATAGATAATTCCCTTAAATTTTTTATTCACTATTTCTTCAATCTTTTTATTACCTTAGACAGGTTCCCCTGTTTTGTTTTAAGGCTCACTGATTTATTATTCACATCTGAATTGAGATAATTGATATTGATCTCTATGCCTTGTAGATTATCATTGTCTAGGGAGGAAGTTAGTCTAAGGGTGGTATATCTGGAATAAATAGCATTCTTGGCAGAAAAAATAATCAATATCTAAACCTGAGGAAGAGGGTTTTGACTTGTTATTCTTAAAATGGTTAAACTGGGGAGAGCATAAGTGGCATAGTTACAGTACATGAAGCTTTCTAAAGAGCTGAAGGTACTCTGGACATGAGAGACACTGGAAAGAGAAAAACTACATAAGTAAAGAAAAAGTACTCATTTCAGCAGGTAAGCACTTGACATGGAAAAGAGCTAATCTGAAGTGGCCAGAGACTGAGTAGATGTTCAGAATCATTTTTAATGAACAAAGTGGCAAAAGGATTTTACACTTTAGGGATATGAATGAGAACACTTTTTTCAAAATTTATTGCACATCTCTTTGCTTCAAAATATGCCTTTTGGGGCTTCCCTGGTGGCGCAGTGGTTGAGAGTCTGCCTGGCGATGCAGGGGACACAGGTTCGTGCCCCAGTCTGGGAAGATTCCACATGCCGTGGAGCAGCTGGGCCCATGAGCCACGGCCGCTGAGCCTGCGCATCCGGAGCCTGTGCTCCACAACGGGAGAGGCCACAACAGTGAGAGGCCCGCGTACCGCAAAAAAAAAAAAAAAAAAAAAGCCTTTTTTTTTTCCTTCAGAAAATAATTATTTCTAGATCTTGAATAAAGAATCTGTTCTTCATGGTTTTTTGTCCCTCCACATATAATGATGAAAATTTTCACTCTTAAAAACAAAACATAGTCAAATAGTAAGTAATACTTCTACCTTTATATTTGGACACAGAAAATAAATATACATAAATAAACAAATAAAAGGGTTAGCTATGCAATGTTAGGATATGCCTCCTAACTCTCTGTGAATATAAATATCACATCATAACCCACAGTAATTGCTGCTAAGATATCATAGAAAACCTACAATTCAGATAATTACAACATTTTGCTATGCAAGGCATTTTAAAAATGTGTCTCTCAGACTCTCTAAATCGCATCCAGGAGTGTTTCTTACCACTTACGTGTGACACATGTCTGGTGCATTTTGGCAGCTTCCACTGTATTCCAGAAATCTTAAGCATTTGAGAAATTATACAAGAAGCTAACTTAGAAAGTCACTGCATTTAGATTAAGAAGAGGTGATAGATTTCACCCAAAACCACACCCACATTTTACAGAACCAGTCATTTAGGCATGGAAGATGTTCTAGGTCAAATAGTGTTACAAAAATGCAGGAGTGACATTTTAATATTAATAATTAACTTCTAACATAGATATATCAGAGAAATATTATCATATTTTTTTTGGTTTTTCTTGTCCTGGCTTTATAGCAAAACAAGAAAAAAATGAAATGATATCATTGTTTATGTACACATTAAAACGACTGAAATATACACTGACCTAAGAAATTCTGTAGAAAGACTAACATGAGGATCACATGATTTACATTAAAGCTATAGGTAATTGAAAAAAGGAAATAGGAAATCCCAAACTAGTAAGAAGAATATCAGGCTTCCGATTTTTTTTGTTGTTTGTTTGTTTTGCGTACGCGGGCTTCTCACTGTCGTGGCCTCTCCCGTTCCGGAGCCCAGGCTCCGGACGCGCAGGCTCACAGGCCATGGCTCACGGGCCCAGCCGCTCCGCGGCATGTGGGATCTTCTCGGACCGGGGCACGAACCCGTGTCCGCTGCATCTGCAGACAGACTCTCAATCACTGCAACAGCAGGGAAGCCCTAGGCTTCCTATTTTAAAACACTATCCCAACAACTCAAACTATATTTTTACTATAAACTACCTTGACTTCCATAAATAAATTCAGTATTTTTCCCAAACATTTTATATACATAGTAATTTTAATATTCTGGATTCCATTTTTATTTCTATTATAGCATAATCTCAAAATGATAAAACTTCTAATTGTCACTGTATTTAATAAGTTCACAATTTTAATTAAAATTTTTATTTTGAGCTAATTGCAAATTCACATGAACTTGTAAACAACTAATAAAGAGGGATACTATATATCCTTTACCCAGTTCCAATAATGGCAGCGCCTTACAAACTACAGTCCATTCGCAGAGCTGGGACTTTTACATTACAGTCAAGACACAGAAATTCCATCACCACCAAGATTTTTTCTCTATTGTCCTTTTACTGCCATCCCCACCTCACTCCTCTCTACCATGTCTCTAATCCCTGGCAAGCACTAATCTGTTCTTCATTTCCATAATTTTTAAAGTCAATTTTAACAAAAGTCACAAGGATAAAAATATATGAAAGAAAAACTAAGCTTCTAAAGTAGCAAATAGTATTTTACATCATTGTTCTCTCAGTATATGGAATCCATATTCTCCTAAACTTTATCTTTAAGTCAGTTTTTAGACTATCAGTATAGATTTATCAATTGATATTCCTTATTTAATAAAACTTCCTTGGGTCCTCCCTGGTGGTACAGTGGTTAAGAATCTGCCTGCCAATGCAGGGGACACGGGTTTGAGCTCTGATCCGGGAAGATCTCACATGCCGTGGAGCAACTAAGCCCGTGCGCCACAACTACTTAGCCTGCGCTTTAGAGCCCGGGTGCCACAACTACCGAAGCCCTTGCACCTAGAGCCTGTGCTCCGCAACAAGAGAAGCCACTGCAATGAGAGGTCCAGGCACTGCAACAAAAGAGTAGCCTCTGCTCTCTGCAACTAGAGAAAGCCCACGTACAGCAACGAAGACCCAACACAGCCAAAAATAATAAATAAATAAAATAAATTTATAGAAAAAGGAAAAAACTTCTATATTGTTTATTTTTTTGGTAAAGTTTTAAGAATTTAAGGAAAAATATGAAGTACAAAAGCAATAAATTGGAACTTAGGAACTGGATCATGTTATGTCTCAGTGGTATGTCCACGGAGAAATAAATTATGCTTGGGGCCTATGTTTTTCCATTTAACAAATTTCAGAGGTTGCAGTGGTCCTTAAAGCTCACAAAATACATGATTCCATTTATAGTAAAATAAAATAATTTTTGGAGAAAGTACTTGAACCTTTTTCTCCACAAAGGCAGTTTTCCCTTTTTTAATATAAAGCAGCAGAGCCACAAAGTATGGCAAAAAATAAATATTAAATGTGGTTTAAATGCAGCAGATTTTGTTCATGCCCACTAGTCACCATCACTGGAATTCAAACATTAAGGTCACAGCCCACATATGATTAATTTTCTTATGCAGGGTTTCTTCATTTTAATGCCAGGGATGGTAAATTTCAGAGCTTAAATATTATGATATGTATTACTCATATTTGTGTCTTGGTATACCTCCTTTCCTGCCCCCCCCCACTCCTGCCAATATGGATTAATATCTGGGCCTAAGGGGAGAAAGAGGGCTGTGAGCAAAAATATAAAGGAGCTATTCCACTAAAAATTTTGTAAGACATTCATTCATTCATTCATTCAAAAATTGTGCCTAATATATACCATGTACTTTTCTATATGCTGGAAATATAGCAGTGAACATAAAGAAAAATTCCTTCCCTCTTGGGAAAAATTCCTTCCCTCCCTTCCTTCTTGGAGCTAACATTCATAATATCATAAAAAGCAGCCATATTTTGGTAGCTATGTGAGGGAAGAGCAACACGAAGGAAGAAGAGACTTTTTTTCAACTCTATAGGGACACAAAATGACTTCAATATTTTGGTAGACACAACCAAGCACAAGTCCATTGCTACTGTTGTTGGACACAGTGATTTGTTGCAAATTTTATTACTCTCAGTGAAAATATAGACAATGTCAGGCGACTATTCTTCATGAGCTAATTAGCAATAAGCTAACAGAAGAGGTGCCTAACAAAGAATTTTAACCACAGGGCATAGCTGAAGTGACTCAGTGCTTCATGAACCCAGCAGTCTCCTTTAATCAGAGTGATAAACTGTGAGGATAAAGTAGAATTTTTACAAAGTTGGATACTACCAGGTAACTGATGCATCTTGGAAATACACATAAAAGATTGTTTAGGAGCTTCCCAAACTACCTTGAAGTCATTTTGGTATTGCCAACACTACTGGTAACCACAGCACATCACCTTGGGTCACATCTGACTTTAGCTAAAGCTGCCGTGAATAAATTCTGTGACTGTAGACACCCTTCCCACTCTCAGCTTTCTGCCTTTGGGCCACGGAATTCCTGAAAGCTTGTCCAGCCTGTCCCTAGAATTTTGAAAGTGTTAACACTCCCAATGTACTCTCTAATCGATGAAGGATGTAAGTCAGTGGATAAATGCTCCAGCCTCTCAGCTTTCAGAGGAACCATCCTGAAGTGGTCATTCTACATGGCTCTTGAGAGGTTCCACATCATAATAGATTCCTAGTTGCTCAGAGGGGTAATCAATCAATAATGTATCCTATTTCCTATTTATTCCTTGTTCCCTATCTAGTCCTCTTTGTTCCTTCATGTCAACTTTCTGAGATTATCTTGCAATAAATGTTATTGGCTCTGGGGAACCTAAATGAGGGTTAGAATTCCTCACTGGGGGTAAAGAAAGAGTCAATAATATACTAGGCTGCACGTGTATGTATTCCCTGGGTCCATCAATGTTCTAGTTTCAAACTGTAACAGATTAGGAATCCAAATAAATGGTAAAGCAGTACTTCTGCTCTGATCCACTTTGAATGAAGAAAAGAGATGTAAATTACGGGTAACTAAGCAATTATAAAGCAAGGCTAGTTATAGCATACAGTTAATGAGCTCATGCATAACATTTCTCTGTAAGTTAGTTATCTGATATTAACTGTTCTCTTGATCATGAGATCATATGCTTAACTAACAAAGGTAGCAAATATTGCCTGAATTTGGAACTGATGGTAAATCATTTGGAATTCATCAAGCACATTTTTATTATGCATAGCCTATGTACTAAGAACTAGGAGGAAATAAAAAGTAACATAATTCCTGTATTTCACACAGAAGAGATACAAGTTCTATATGTGAAAATAGCAGTATGACAGGTCAGCAGTAATATATCACATAAAGGTTATAACTAGACACTTGGAAGTCAAAAATGTGAAAGTTTAGTTCTAATGTTCAAAGAAGGTATGATGAAGAAGGAATTATTTGTGATGGATATTTGTTGTTGGAGAGAATACTGATATGCAAAATTGCTGCAGGCATGGGAAGTGGTATGAATAAGAGTGCCAAGTTATAACAAATCCTCAGGAACTGGTGACTCAATAAGATTAACTGGAATAATGTAGTTGTTTGGAAATGATTAGAAAAGTGGTTTGGGGAGATACTGTGGAATCCTAAAAAAGTATGGATGCTGCATTACTTTAATCCAAAAGCAATGCAAAACCATTAAATAGATTTTGATTAGATTAATTTATCCTTAGATTTGATCTCCATATAGCTATCCCTAGGATCAAAAGGAAGAATGGTTTGAGATTGGAGGGAACTTAAGTTATGGGAATTACTGGAGAAACAGTACTAGACAAAAGCAGGAAATAATGAAAACCTAGCCTTGGACTGAAATTAAACATAAAGAGTAGAATGCTATGTGAGTATAGGAAAATTGATCCATCGTGGAGCCCTGGCAATCTTGCCCATTTCCACATAAGCCAGACATAGGCAAGGCTTAACTACATGCTGATCCAAGTCTTGATATTATGTTCCATGATCATCCTTGGAACATGGTGGGAGCAATGTATAAGTCACCTCCCTATCTTGCAGAGGCTCTCTATCTCATGGAAGGCTGCCCCAAGGATATTTCCCTTTGACTTCCCTTCCCTTTCTGTCCCATCTCTCTTTTGGGTATAAAACTGCTTGAATATAATCTAAAAGTGAGTCCTCAATGATAAAAATGACCCATTGCTCATGTCATTTGTCATCTGGCCCAAGTTGTTCAGTATCATTCTGTGGCACTAGGGATAAAGGAGGCTGAAGCCATGCTTGTCTTGCTTTTCTGTATATGTAATAAACTGTTTAATTCCATTTTTTATAAAAGGTAGTAAGAGAAGAAAGTAATTTGCAAAGAAATATAAAGTTAATACTTTAAAAGGGAGAATGGAGAAAGTTGATGATGAAAATGACTCAAGATTGAGAACTGTCAAACTCGAGAGTACTGTACAATTTTTGGCGTTATTTGAATGGAATGCAACAATATCTACTCATGTCTCCCACTTGGAAAATGGAAGTGAACATTCTGTAGTGTACAGAGGTCTAAAAGACTGGTTAATGGGGGAGGGGAATCAAATTACTAAAGATTATCTTGAAGATCAAGAAAATGTAATCAGAGTGACAAAGAGGAAGACTTGGAAATAAGGAAAGTTGAGTATGAAAATTCCAAGATGAGAAAAACTAAATGATGAGCTCCAAGATCCTATTGAATATTTTAGTTATCATTTTATCCCTCTGCATGTTACAAAGTAGATGATCAATATATAATTGAGACATCATGTGTCACAGATTCTAAGATTCTTTGTTAAAGTATGCACATTCAAATACTTTCCTAATCTTTGTTTACATATTGTCACCCTATTTCCTCTCTAACACACACAAAGCTGTTGCCTTTTTGTTATAATAAGTTTTGTGTATTTTGATAGATCCATTAAAAACTCAGTATGGAATAAAAATTGTATATAATATTAGCATCTTGAAGTTTTACTATATTAAAATAAATGTACTTAACAGCAGTTATATGTAATGACTACTATAGGCAGAGACTTTTTGTGATCTTTATTTTTCATAATTAGTAATATTTTTAGTGAGGCTTAGGGAAAACTTTAAACCTATTATTTCAACATTCGTAGATATTGTATGTTTGTGGGCACTGTCAAGCATATGCTGAGCAATACTCATTCTTACTACTGTTAGCAAGGAAACAAACTTTTCAATAAGTAAAGTTACTTTTAGGACTCATTCTTGTTGGTAATCAAAAATCAATAAGTTTCATAACAAATGTTGGCAAGGATGTGGAAAAAGGGAACCCTCATACACTGTTGGTGGGAATGTAAATTGGTGCAACCACTGTGGAAAACAGTATGGAGGCATCTCAAAAAGCTAAAAATAGAACTACCATATGATCCTGCAGTCCCACTCCTGGGTATGAAAAAAAACCCGAAAACACCAATTCGAAAAGATACGTGCACCCTAATGTTCATAGCAACATTATTTACAATAGCCAAGATATGGAAGCAACCTAAGTGTCCATCAACAGATGAATGGATAAAGAAGATGTGGTATATTTATATAATGGAATATTACTCAGCCATAAAAAATGAATGAAATAATGCCATTTGTAGAAACATAGATGGATCTAGAGATTATCATACTAAGTGAAGTAAGCCAAACAGAAACACAAATACTATTTGATATTGCTTATATGTGGAATCTAAAAAAAATGATACAAATGAACTTATATACAAAACAGAAATAGACCCACACACATAGAAAACAAACTTATGGTTACCAAAGGTGAAAGTGGGAGGGAGAGATAAATTAGGAATTTGGAATTAACATATACACACTACTAAATATAAAATAGATAACCAACAAGAACCTACTGTATAGCACAAGGAACTATACTCAATATTTTGTAATAACCTATAAAGGAAAAGAATCTGAAAAAAATAGATATATATGTGTGTTTAACTGAATCACTTTCCTGTACACCTAGAACTAATACAACACTGTAAATCAACTATACTTCCAATAAAAATAAATAAACAAATAAATGGGGGAAAAAAACAGACTCACAGATACAGAGAACAAACTGTGGTTACCAGTAGGGAAAGGGAAGGGAGGGGGAAGGCAAGATAGGGGTATGGGATTAAGAGGTACAAACTATTGTAACGTATAAAATAAATAAGCTACAAGGGTCTATTGTACAACACAGGGAATATAGCCAACATTTTATAATAACTATAAATGGAGCATAACCTTTAACAACTGTGAATCACTATGTTGTACACCTGAGACTTATATAATACTGTACATCAATTATACCTCAATAAAAATTAATGAGTTTCAGATTTTTATTTTTACTAAAATATCTGATACATTTAATTATTACCTTTAACTTCTAAACATATTACCATGTGTCTAGGCAGTTGAGGCCTTTAAGTGCTAAAGTGAAAGCGAAGAAGTCACTAACAAAGCCTGCAATGTGACAATGCACTCTGGTGTAAGAGATGACTTCTAGGAAAAAAGCCATTCATTCTCTCATTAAGGCAAAATCTGAAAGTCAGTTTTTCTCACTTGACAGTAGATCAGTATAATCAAAATAAAGTCCTCTTTGGAGAGTTGTGAACATAATAGAAAAGAAAGTCATATATTTACCATGCTGTAATAGAATATTTTGTAATAACACTCATTTTGAAGCATTGCCAAGGCTTTTGTAAGAAGTAATGGAAATGCCGTATTAGTATGAATAAGAAACGATGACTGTCTCCAGTAATAAAATGAATGATAGCATTCTTTATTACCATTGCCAGAAATTTTATACTGACAAGTATACCCATATAATTCATGGCATGACATAGAACATTGTATTGTCTTGTCAAATAAGGCAGCATTTTAATTTAAGATAAATTGTACTTTACATGTATGGTAAAGTACAGACTTCATAGATCATTGATCAAAGTTCTAATCATTAAGATTGATTTTTTTAAAGTTAAAAATGAGTTTTCAAATACTCTGATTATGAAAAAGAAAGTTTTAACTGTAGCCATGTTTTAAAAGTATAATCTGGAGAATTTTAAAAGTGAGATTCTTTATGAAAAGAGGTTTCTTTCAAAAGAGGTTAGTTTCTAAAGATTAAGGATGCCTCATGCTTTGCTTAGTTTATGGGAGAAAATAATTTTGCTCCACTTAACAAGAATTGTATATGAAAATTATGGTGTTCATGGAGATATTTTAATCATTTTTTTTGGCCTGAATCATGTAATGGATGCTATTAATAGAAGTAATTTATTCAGTGGTCTTGCTCTGATTCAATAGGTTTGAATCAGCAAAGTGTGAATTAAAATAATAATTGTATGCTGATATAGACTGATTTTCATGTCTTTTTTCTATAAAAACACTGCAATGAGATATTCCATGATAAACAATACCTTACAACAAGCTACATCTTTGAAATAAGTTTTATTTCAACTTTAAAATATTTATTGGGTAATAGGCAGTAATCAGGAACAAAAACAGCTTAAAGCTCTAAAAAATCAACTTGAGAATTGTCCTAATATCAATAAATTAATAAAAGGGAAAATTCTGATAACATTTTACCTGTTAAGCTACTCAGTTCTTACATTAAAAGATAAAAGCAATAGTTTATTTTTAAATTAAAGTTCTTATTTGACAAATGTTGATTTTTATAACTTATGTGCACTTTTTGATGTCAAAATTTAATGAAAGACAAATATATATTCCTCAAGATACAAATCATGAGTTCATGAATTGAAAGACTCAGTATTGTTAGGATGTCAAGTCTTGATCTATTGATTCAATTTAATCCCAAAGTCTCATTAAGCTATTTTGTAGCTATGACAAATTAATTTTAAAGTTTATATGGAAAGGCAAAATACCTAGCACAGCCAACACAGTACTGAAAAAGAAGAAAAAATTGGAGTTCTTGATTTGATTTCAAATGTAACTATAAAGGTACAGTAATCAAGATTGTGTGGTATGTCTAAAGAATAGACACACAGATCAATGGAGCATAATAAAAAGCCCAGAAAAAGATCCACACAAATGTAGTCAACTGATTTTCAACAAAGCTGCAAAGGTGAAATGATAATCTTTACAAGAAGTGGTGGGGGAACAATTGAACATCGACATGCAAAAAAACAGAAAAGAAAAGAAAAAGAACATGGAGATCTTACATCTCTCATAAAAATTAAATCAAAGCCGATTATAGACTTGTATGTAAAATACAAAACAAAAACTTCTAGAACAAAATAAGAGAAAGTCTACATGACCTTGGGTTTGATGATTAGTGTTAGATATAACACCAAAGCATGACCCATGGCAAAAATTATTGACAACTTGGACCTCATTAATTTCATTTTTATACTTTTACTTTGGATATTTATTCATAATATTATCTATTTTCAATAGGCATAATATAAATTTTACACAGTATGTGTTCTACGTTTCCACTAATAGTATATATTTTCCTATATAATTATATATTATTTATATATGTATAAAATATATATATAATATATAAATATATATATTATATAAATATATAATATATATTATATATAATATTATATATAATATATATTATATATTATTATATATAATATATATATTATCTATATATATTTATATAATTATATATAATTATAATTATATATATAATTATATATAATAATATAAATATATTATATATTTATATATTATATATATTATATTATATATAATATATTATAATATATATAACATATATTATACATAAATATATATATATTATTTATGGGCTTGAGGCTGTTTTAGAAAAGTATTTACACAATTTAATTACTTTTAAATGAAAATGTAGAAAAATATTTAAAAAGTGCTAGATCAAAATATGATTAATATGCTATATGTAAATAAATATGACTCAGGAGAACTGTAATCATAAACTCATGATAATTTTGATATTACTTTCACTAGAAAATTTATAATATATCCTACTCTAGTATACATGATTAGTTCAAAATTAATGACTGCAACTCTCTTGTTACATGTTATCAAATAATGATTAGAAGTACACTTTTGTAAGACTAAGATGATTGAAAAATGTTTCCTTAGAGAACTAAGGTAACTGTGAAATCACAGATGTAAATACATAAGTGGTGTTAGATAATATTTTGTGCTACTCAAGGGTTATATCCCAAGAGAAAAATGATGAGACTCTAAACATCTGTTGGATTTTAGGAATGATTCCAAACATGTCTCGAGTGAGACACTCATGTTGAGATCTAGAGGCAGTGTTGCATCATTGTAAAGAGCATGAGTTGATCATAATACTCGGGGTCAAATCCAAGTTTTGCCATGTGCTAGTTGGGTGACATTTTTTCTGTGCCTCAGTTTCCTCATCTTCAAAATAGGAGCTATTTATAGTACCTTTTTCAGTAGGATGTTTCGGACTATAAAAACAGAATGTGTGTTTTGTAGACAATAAATATTAACTACTATAACAATATTATCATCGGTAATATATTTATATGTAATATACACCCAAAGTGCAAATACCTAAATGTGAACTTAAAATAGCCAAAATTTATTAATTTATGGTCCTCTAAAAATAAAGAGCAGCTCATTTCACACACATACACATCATTAAAAAGCTAAATATCCTCAACATGATGTGATTCCAAATAAAAGAGCACTATCCATTGCAATTTAATGCTTATTGCTATTGATAAAGCTACATACATAAATTGGCAGATAACAGGAAGGAAGCATTCCCCAGAAGATAATTCAATTTTCTAAGATTCTTATGTTAAATTAGTACATTAGAATCTTGGTGACACACAACTATATTATCTACCACTGAAGAAAATATTTTAAACACTTTTAAAAAAATATGCATATCCTAAACTGTGATCCTCCTGACTTAAAAAAATGTTTTATTAAGACTTCATATTTTTAGGGCAGTTTAAGAGTTTAAGATTCACAGCAAAATTGAAAGGAAGGTATAGAGGTTTTCCATAGATTCCCTGCCCTCACATGCATAGCATCCCCCATTATCAGCATCCCCCACCAGAGGGTATATCTGTTACAACTGATGAACCTACATTGACACATGGTAATCACTCAGTGTTCATAGTTTATGGTCCATTCTTGGTTTTATACATTCTCTGAGTTTGGACAAATGTACAATGACATGTATCCATTATTATGGTATCACAGAGAGTATTTTCACAGCCTTAAATTCCTCTGTACAATGCCTATTTATCTTCTTTGCCCCTGTACAATCTCTGGCAACCCCAGATTTTTTTTTTTTTAACTGTCTCTACTGTTTGCCTTTTCCAGAATGTCACACAGTTGGAATCATACTGTACGTAGCCTTTTCAGATTAGTTTCTTTCACTTAGTAATATATATTTAAGGTTCCTCCATGTCTCTTCATGGATTGACAGTTTATTTCTTTTTAGTGCTTAATATATTCCATGGTCTAGATATATCACAGTTTATCTATTCACACACTGAAGTATATTTTGGTGGCTTCCAGGATTTGGTGATTATGAATAAAGCTACTACAAAACATCCACGTGCAAATTTTTGTGTGGACATAGGTTTTAAACTCCCATAGGTAAATATAAAGGAGAGTGATTGCTGGATTGTATGGAAGAGTACTCTTAGTTTTGTAAGAAACAACAAAACTCTTCCAAAGTGGCTGTACCAATTTACATTCCCAGTAGCAATGGATGAGAGTTTGTTGTTCCACATCAAAACCAGTGTTGGGTGTTTTCAGTGCTCTGGATTTGGTGATTCTAATTGTTGTGCAGTGGTATTTAATTGTTGTTCTAATGTGTATTTTCCTGGTGAATATGGTGTGAAGCATCTTTTCATTTGTTTATTTGCCATCTCTGTATCTTTTTTGGTGAGAGTTCTCTCTTAGTCTGCTCAGGCTGCTACTGGAAAAACACTATAGACTGGGTTACATAAACAACCAACATTTATTTTGTACAATTCTGGAGACTGGAAAGCCTAAGAAAAGGTTCTGGACAATCTGGTGTCTGGTGAGCGCCCATGTGCTGGTTCATAGACAGCTGTCTTCTTACTGTGTCCTCACATGGTAGAATGGGGGAGGGAGCTCTCTGGAGACTCATTGACAAGGGCACTAATTCCATTCATAAGGGTTCCACCCTCATAACCTAATCACATTCCAAAAGGCTCACCTTCTAATACCACCACATTAGGGGTTAGGTTTCAACATATGAATTTGGGGAGGACACAAACATTCAGTCTATAGTAGTGGCTGTTAAAGTCTTTGACCCATTTTTAATTATGTTTTCTCATTATTGAGCTTTAATAGTTCTTTGTATATTTTGGATAACAGACCTTTATCAGATAAGTGTTTTGCAAATATTTCTCCCAGTCTGTGGCTTGTCTTTTCATTCTAATGACATTTTCTTTTTCAGAGAAGTTTTTAAAATGTTAAATGCCTTTGGTATTTTTTCTAAAAAATTATCACCATATCCAAGGTCATCTAGGTTTTCCCCTATGTTATCCTATAGGAGTTTTTATAGCTTTGTGTTTTCCATTTAGATCTCTGATCCATTTTGAGTTAATTTTTGGGTAGGGTGTAAAGTCTGTGTCTAGATTCATTTTTTTTCTTGCATGTGGATATTCAGTTGTTCCAGCATCATTTGTTGAAGAGACTATCTTTGCTCCACTGCATTGCTTTTGTTTCTTTGCCAAAGATCAGTTGACTATATTTATGTGGGTCTAATTCTGGGCTCTCTACTCTGTTCCACTGATCTATTTGCCTACTCTTTCACCAATACCACACTGTCTTAATTACTGTAGCTTTATAGTGTCTGAAACCTGTATAGTATCAGTCTTTCAACTTTGTTCTACTTCAATATTGTGTTGGTTATTCTTGGTCTTTTGCCCACCAATAATTTTAATTGTATCATTCATAAAAATATTCCCAGACAGAATATGCAATTATATCACTGCAAGCATTTTTACATTCTATTATACCAAAAAAATTAAGGATACCCAGTTTCAATGGAAATGAACTGCACAGCTACATATTTTCTCTCTTTTCCTCTGACTCTTACTCTAGTTCTCATACTCGTGCTTACTCTCTTTCCCTCTCAATCAATTAGGCAGGCCCAAACTGATTTATTAAAACAGGTCAAATGAGGAAGAACATTTTTGGGGGGACCTCGTAAATTTAATACCTAACACTTACACAATACTAGCAGAAATGGTGAAACAAATAAATGTTTCTCTACAGAGAAAGACTAGCTTTCTAGGTGTATGTGTGCTCAGACATATACACAGACACAGTCTGAAAAAAAGATAACTCTATACTTTCCTGATCTCAGTCCAATGACTGTGTTATGATATTGAAAAATTGAAAACAGGGATATAGTTATATCCTAGAGTCTGCTCTGTCTCATGCTCTTTCTCTTTAAAATAGAAAGTAAATTTTCTTCTTTGTCAGAATGCTTACCAGAGTGTGACTTTATTTAATAACTAAAGATATTAAATGTTATTAAATATTATATATTTATGAACGATTAGACAAAATCACTAGTCAGATAATCAAATTTTGATAGTGGTGCATCCCACCTTTACATGACCGCCATGTTTTCAGAAATGTAACAGTCCTACAAAGTAAAGTCTGCGTTTTAAAACACATAAGCCCCATATCAACAAACTGGTTGGAAACATTTAATTATGTAGCTTTTGTGAGATGCTGTGCTCCTTTACACTATGCCAAAGCTGATACGTATATCAAAGAACAAATCACATGGCTGAAGCTGCACTTGAGATTTATATTTTGAATAAGGCTACTCACATTGACACATATTTAGATTGGTTAGAGAAAATCAGAAATTTTGACTTGACAGCTACTGTCCCAAGAGATGTGAAGATTAACCCACGCTGCTCATAGTACAGTTATGCACCAGATGCCATAACATTTTCCAAGGCAGAAGAAAACTTCCCAAAATAATACACAACTACATATATAAAGAGGATAATTGATTAAGAGGGACTTATAGCCCTTCAGATAGTGTGGGGATATTAATTATTCAGGAAAATGTAACCAGATAAATTAAGAAGGAATTAAAGACACATTGTAATGTGTCTTTAATGAGCAACATTTTCCTGCCATAAAATGTGGGACTGGTTCCAATAATTGACTAAAGTCTCCTTCTGGTACCTAAATTTCCAGGTATATTTTGACTTACTGTTTAAAGGAGGTAGGAAGGGGAAAAGAAATAATTGGTTTGTTTTTTTTTTCATAACAGGGAAACATTAATTTATTGAAAGGAAAAATGCAATATCAGGAACTGTATGCCATTATAATTTTATTTTAACAGAATCTACATAGAGTGAAATAGAGAAAGTTTTATAAATTTAAAACCATAGTAACAGTTCCCCAATAGCAAGTGCAGGCATTAAAAATAATTTCTCAGTTAGTTAACCTTAGTTTAAAGTACAACTGCAATGGAAATTCTTCTAATCTATATTGTTAATTTAATTTATAGTCCCACTTTTTATTTGTATGGCTAGTTGTGTTAGAAATAAGATTATATGCTGTGACATTTGACTTAGAAGTTACCTGTAAAACCAGTGTTTTTAAATATTATCATGAAAGATTTAAAAACTAATTAAACAAATTTAAATGTCCTCACAACTGTTATTACTGCCTCTCAGAGGCCTAATGTGTTCTCCCTTCCCTGTATCTGCTCTCCAGTCTTAGCTTTAAGGAGTATTCTGCAAGGTAACTCAAGTTGATGAGAGCTTCTGCTTTAGAATCTCACACAGAGTGTTTTCTGTGTGTGTTTGCTGTAAGTAATTAATGGGTCTAAGATTCTAGGTAGGCAACATGCAATGTGATAGTCATTATCTTAATCTCCTGAGATTACGAAGAGGATGCCCCATAGGGCATCTGGCCCCTGGAAACTAAGCATAATAATGCACATGAAAATTGCTTACCTAGTAGTCCCAGAGAGGACTGTGCATGTTAATATCGTAATAGTCTTAAGTAGATTATCGTTATGACTTTGTTAGAGATATGGCTAAAGCCTCACACACTGACCAAATTTTTAGGGTTACAAAGCAAAATAGGAATTGGAAAGTGATACTTTGTTTTGCTTGCGTTAATGATACAGTAAAAATTAAATCTGCCTGTCATGGCTTTGAAATTTTTATTTTGATGGTGGTGAAATCACAATGCCATAAAGGGTTGTTTACAATATGTTGACCTAAGACTGTCATAACACTGCAAATAATGAAAGGGGATAAAGTGGGTGTAGTAGAGAAAAAAAAGGGAAACTAATGAGACACTACTGAATATTAGGTCCTTCACCAACACCGTGAAGAGAGCAAGGATTCTAAGCCAGGTGTATTATACTAAAACTACACACTCTACCCCACTCTCTCTGTGTGTGAAGATAGGGGATTTGTGTAAAACACTTCCTTATTTTTGAGCCAAGGGAAAGAAGACTTAAAGAGAGATTATCACAGAAAAGGCTAACATGTTAGTAGAAAGTCTAAATGTAAACTGCAGTTTACTTAGAATGAAAGATAATATATTGAGCTTACTTGAAATTATGAATCCTTAATTATGTAAAAGGGAATGTAAATGCTAAGGGTCAAGTGGCAGATTGCCTCATATCATTTTACCAGCAGAGGAAAGAAGCAAAATTTTTACTCAGATATGCAAGAGAAATGAAATATATAAGAATAATTCTGATAGAAACATTAATATAACTGAGGCAGAGATGGGATAATAGCATTTTAGGATATATTAACTATCATTTTATATTTAATATTATCATACTGAAATAGCATCCATAGAATATCACTTATCAACCAATTCTTAGATTTTCCTTTACTACTATTTATGTTAAACATGGCCTTGTAAAACTGATAGCTTATTTATAAACTAAATATACTCTATTATTGTTTGATATGCTTTCAGAAATCCACTTTGCCTGAATTGACAAATCCTATACACTGTCCTGACCTAAAGGTCAGATATTAAAGAGTGTTGTTAAGGATATCTAGCACCTAGTTAAGTTTTTCTTCTTGATATATCCTGAAAATTTATTGATAAATATCATGGGAAATGGAAGAGTACTGGATAAAAAATTATTTTTAACAGTGTTTGTCAAAAATTATTATATATTTTTCTATTTAAACCCTCCACAGAAATTTTCTTTCCTAAATATGAAGGGTAACTTGTACCTCAATATTAAGCTAGATTTGTTTTGGAAAATATATGGTTGGGCAGGATTACAGAAGTGAAGTAAACTGTGTTGATAAAAATTTTGACCTAGTTTCACATTTGGGTTATTCCACTTATCATAAGCAAAGAAAATTATACAAAAAAACATTTTTGCTACATAAGAATACTGAGAAGTCTCCAAATAACCACTATTTCATCAAATAATTTCAGCATGTAAGTCACTATTGTATATAATCTAGAAAATCTGTGAGCTCCTCTCTAAAATAAAGTTTTCACGAATATGAGATTTCCTACGGGCACCTGAAAAAATCTGGTGTGGTCTATGGATAACCCAAAATTATCAAGGCAAGTTAAGCTTGAACTTGCATGGGGAAGCTTTTCCTGTGATAACACTAAAGTGTGGATCACAGAAAAGAGATTAATAAACTAAAGCCATGCAAATTATGTTATCAGTTTTCATGCTCTGCAAAAAAAAGTACTGAGACACATAAATAAGGAAGTCATATTTTGCACACAGTAACTATATTCATAATCCTGTCCTCACCCATCCCACCCCACAATCCATGAAAACTCAGTGGAGTGCAATTCTAGATATGTAGTAGACAAGATTGAATAAATGATTAAAACTGCCATGATAGACCTGATAATTCCCTCCTGGGGGGAATAATGGGAAAACATTTCCATCAGTGGAATAAATACAGAGATGAACTCCTTAAAGAGCTAAAATTTTTACATTTGTTTTAAACTCATATATAACTAAACATTTAGCATGTCTGAATAGCACCTGATTTAACTACTTTTGTTGCTGAGAAGTAATTCATTTCTTTTTACCTCCAAGAAAACTTTTTATTCCATAATATAGGTTTTTCACCGGTAAAATTTCATTTCAAAAATAACTTGATGAATAATAAACAAGGAAAAAATAACGATTTTTAAATGAAAGTGTTAGGTTCATTTTCTTCCAAATTTGGGGTATGAGACTAATCCACTTGCTTGTTGTCAATTTGAAATATAAATAAACTTTTGTCCTCTCTCTTGTGAAAGTCTGTCATAGTAATTCAGATGCCATGGAAAAACACTTTAACCCTTTTATCACACAATGATAGTCTTCAATGTACTGTTGTTATAAACATTTATCTGCTGAAATAAATTTTTGCTATCTGGAATAAATGATTTGGTGCTGGGAGGGGTGAAGACTGTTCGAATAAAAACAAAAGTAATCATGAACTATTGATGGCAACCATAATTTAATAAGATCTTAAAGCACAGATCTTAAATCAAAAAGTATCTTTTTGATTATTATAATAACCAGGATTATATTTATGAACTGTTTTGCTTTACAAACAGCTCTCAATGATATACTTATTTTCTTTCTCCTTCTAGTTCAGTAGCATTATTCCCACACTCCAATGAAAAAGTCCAACAAACAGTGAAAAGAAAGGAGCTTTAAACCTATTACAATGCTGAAGACAAAGCACTGGCTGGAACAGTATATATTTGGACTGTCATAACTATGATATTAAAGGAAACAGGCCATGCCTGACCTGCTGTTGATATAACCATAGACTGGCAACACATTCCTCAAGAGCTGCACAACCTTCCATCATTCAAGATTCGTGGAGAACAGATGTTTTCCATCAGAGTGATAGTATTTTTACACTGCTTTCATTAAACTGTCATTTCTTAAACTGCTTCAATTTCAGGTCCCTTTTATCGCTTTGTTAGGTTTAATGCATCTCTCTGTACCTTGCATGACAGGGAGGTAGCCCTGACTTTAATTGTGTGTATATGTGCCAAAGATTGGGCCCTACCCACTCACAGTAGCCCTCTCTGGAATTGTACCTAATTGCAAAGTGAAAGCAATATTGGAACAAGCAGCAGCATAAAGATCGCTAGTTATTCATGGCGTGGAGACTGAGAAGTATTATGTATGTATTAAAATGCTTTGAAGTGAAACATTTATGCAACTCACTTTGAAAGAATCAATAACTTTGATATATTAGTGCAGTTGAAAATATTGTTCATCTAACACAAAATGGATGTAAGACAGAAATAAAATGGATGTTCAAAACCCAACAGCTATCTGACAAACTCAGAAAACGCCCTCAGTACAGCTGAACTAAATGATCCTTTCTAAACGTTCCTCCTTGATGCAAAAGGTTCAAGGTGTAAACTGAATACCATTTTTATACCAAATAACAATATTTACTTGAATTTCTTCATCTAGATATTTCTTACTTTATTTATTTTTGTTTTCATGACTTGCGAGGTACAACCATCAGGACCTTAGATCAAAGATAAGCTTAAAAGGGGGAATTTAGTCCTGAACTATAATTATTAGAAAATGGAGGCTGTGTCACACATTATGTACAAGAGCCAACCTGTAACACATCAGCTTATCCTAATTTTGTGCTGATTTTCCTCCACACCCTTGTGAGAAAATAGGAATAAAAATTTTGAGAAGGCTGTTTTAGAATAAAGTGAAAAATCCCCTGAATTTGTGATCTGGATGTACATATTTTAGCGAATCACAAAAGATCAAAATTAAGAGATGACAAAGTTCTGCATTTAGAATTCCTGAAATTAATATAAAGGTAATAAATTGCACTCCTGATCACTGTGAAGAGTCATTATCCAGGAATTTTTTCTGCTGACACTCCACTTTTCCTTGCAGATCACACTTTTGGGTTATTATCACAATAATGAGTGTGGTTGTTAATGTGGTCTCTGATCTTTCAATAATAAATTTGTATTCCATTAAAAAGAACAGACAGTAAATTAGAGCTCAGTTGGATATTATCACAATATGAATCAGGCTCTTTGACGGAAATTCATTTCTAGCTTATGTTTTGGTTGTGTTGAATGTTTGTTTCTGAAAGCAAACAAAATTTTGTGATGCTTGCATATTTGCTAAGTAGGCACTAAATAATCAAGAAATTATCTCTATGAAAAAAGAAGATGCATTGCCCTCCATACATACTAATGTACATCTCATAATATGAAATTTAATTAGCCAAACTCAATAATTCACAGAGCTGGTAAAAGAATGATAATGGACAATCACAGCCTAAGTACAGGGACACGACATACAGATATATTTCATTAATGGAATTAATTTAGAATTGTAATTAAGTAGATTACTTACTAGCCCACACTATAATTTCATTAATCTAATGATATGCTTCATCACAGAGCATCTATGAAAGAAACCTCCCAATTGTGGCATACATTGTACAGTTTCACACATTTAAAATAGATCAACAAGTTAAAAAAAATTGATCCTTGTTTTAAGTAGGCTCAGGAAGTTTTTATACAAGACAATTAATACATCTAGAATATATAGTTTCACACAAAGATAATTACTAAAATTGCTCAAAATTTTATAAAACTATTCTACCAGTAAGTATATGAAGATTTTAAAAATTATTATCCTGTGTACTCTTGTCTAAACTAAAAACCATTTTATGTGTGTGCATTTGAACACATATAAGACTAGAAAAGCTGATTTCTATATTTGCTCCATTCATTAACAAACATTTACTGAGTGCCTCTTCTGTGGCGAGTCTCACATTAGATTTAATAAAGGGGACTTAATTAGTAATTAGAAGATAGATATAATGCCTGTCCTTATAGATTTTACTATTTAGTATTCTGTAAAAATTTGTGAAGATCACCAAAATTATGTGAAATTTTATGATCACGTAATTATTTTATTTTTCCCTTATATTTAACTTTTTTGCACTTTCACTCAATTTTATTTTAAATTTTTTATTTTATGCAATTTGCATATATACTTTATGCTCTGGTAGAGAAATTATACCATCATTTGTGTTATAAATGAACCTACTTAAACAGAATATTGTACCTGTTTCGTATCAAAAAACTTATGCAAAAACTGAGTCATTTTGATACAGGATAGATTTAAAGTGTAAGTATATACTCTATGTAATATTTTCTAGTTACAAATTAATTTGGTATTGGTCATTAAGATATAAGGGCCATTTTCTTCAGACCCTATTATTTAGAAGTTTTATATTTGATTTAAATAGAGAAGTGTTATATTTTACATGTAAATAGGATTACATGTATTATCCAGGATTAAATGTATTATCCATTAATAATGTAATTAAATGTAATATCCATAAAAAATAATAATAGAAAATTTCATTTTTCCTTATTTACTTTTACTGTTTAGGGATATCATACCTGACTTTTCAAATCAAAATTTAAAAATGCATAAAGATAATGTAAACCAAAAAAATGGGGACTAAAGTGTCCAACAATTAATTCTTACCCAGGTGTTCTTTTATTTTCATATCCTTTTTTCTGGACAACTATCCACAATTTCACTTTTAAAGCTGTAATATATAGCCTTAGATAAATGAAAGGCTTTTATCACTGAGTTCCTTTCTACTTCAAGTGAATTATAAGAGATTATTTTTCTTGAACACATTATAAGAAATAAATTGATGGATAAATGCTGACTTCCTTCACATCAAAGAATACACATGTTCTAATATTTTACCTTTATTATGCAATCTATTTAATATTTTGATATTGAGTTTTGTAAGTTGTATATAATGAATTTATCAAAGTGAAGTTTAATCCCATTTTTTCAGTTATAACAACACAGAAACTAAACATTAATTTAAATAACTTTCTTAAAAAACTGTCACTGAATGGTTTAATTTACCTAATCTTCAACTATCATATACTGTGTATCTGGCATGATGTAGAATTTTTACTTATGTAAAAAATTTTTGTTAAACTATTTAAAAAAATGGAACATAATCAGTCTTTCACTTTTTACACACAAAAAATGTTCTCATCTATTGTTAATTATATTTAACCATACATTTACACCAGTGACATATAAATACAGATTTTAATGTAGATAAAAAAGTAAATCACACATATTTCATAACTTAAAATCTCTTGAAGTTATTGTTAGGAAATATAAAAGAATTTCAATCATTTTTTTCACTAAAAATTAAGTATAGGAGAAGAAACATCTCAAGGCTATCTCCAATAATTTTATTCGAAGAGAGAATGTGACCCTTTTAAAAATTTAAGACAAGTAGGCTATGTTAAAATTTACTTGCCTTTTCAGTTCTTTTTGGAAATTGTCCTGTTCTAAAAGTTTAACTCACTGTTACAAGCTTTTTGGAAAGCACTCAGAAATAATGTACGTGAGAAAACATTATCCATTACTCATTACATTATTAAATTTCCACTTATCTCCAGCATTCAAAACTAGCCAAGGGATTGAACCTTTCTGTCTTTTTCTTATCTTCATTTTCAAATGATTATGTGAGTAATTCTTCTCCTCTTAAATACTACAGATTTAGGTGCATTTTGTCATCATCTCGTAGCATATTCTAGCTGAAAATTATTAAGAATCTGTTTATGAAATATGATAATTTATTTTGTTGTCAACATTAAATTTTATGGTTATGTGTTTTGTAAGGGATGAAAAATGGAAGCTTTGTCTATATTGAAATAAAACATTTTTAAAGTTCTGCATCCAGACTTAATAAGCCTCATTCTTTGCATTTTACAAATGCATGCAATGCACATACAGGTTATGTCACATACTAGATAGTCTTCACTAACCAGAACATTTTTTTGCAATATCAGAAACACCTACTTCAGAAACAAACCCTAAAGGCTAAAATTAACTTAACACTTGGTGAAAATGTAACTACAGAATAAAGTTTAATTTTTTTCTATTTAAAAATAGGACTTCAAGTGACACTGCTCTCAGATTCAAATATCACATTCTAGAAAGATCCTGATCCCAAATTCTAGGCTAGGCTGAATTACTCACTCCCTGTATGTTTGAAATAATGTTCCTTACCCCTGACTACCTGACAGGTCATTTAAAAAATCTGCTAATATCTTGGATAGAACTGAAGAAAAAAAAAATTTTTATCATACAGAACACATACATTTTCAAAGTTCTAAATACAAGAGAGTAAAATTTCGAAAAGTAGACTAACAATCTATTATAACTGGGATAGAAATATATTTGTAAAACTGGGTTGTACTAAGTGAAATGAAAAGAGAATAAGTTTGAAGGCAGACATAGACATGATTCCCAACACTATCACTTCCTAGCTTGACAATTAGCTAGTTACTCGTTTTTAGCTTCATCATGGAAGAGTGAAATCCATTTTTTTAATACATTTATTTATTTTTGGCTGCGTTGGGTCTTTGCTGCTGCGCGCGGGCTTTCTCTAGTTGTGGCGAGCGTGTGCTACTCTTCGTTGCGATGCGCGGGCTTCTCATTGCGGTGGCTTCACTTGTTGTGGAGCACGGGCTCTAGAGCGCAGGCTCAGTAGTCGTGGCACACGGGCTTAGTTGCTCCGCGGCATGTGGGATCTTCCCAGACCAGGGCTCAAACCCATGTCCCCTGCACTGGCAGGAGGATTCTTAACCACTGCGCCACCAGGGAGGTCCAAGAGTGACACCCATTTTACCTGATGGTCATATTTTAAAAATGCACCAGAGTACTTCATACACAGCTCAGTAATGACTAGCATTTATAGTCATGATAATAAACACTAAATCTTGACCTAAACGATATTATGTTTTCAATGATATTCGGAGGATGGGAAATGTGTGTGTATATACGTGGTAGGGACACAGAGGTTAAAGGGAGCTCTCTTTAATGTTAATGGGATGTTTTAGAAACAAAGCCTAAAACCAGTAATAACAATAACAACAACAACAAGAACCTCCACCACCACAACAGTAATAATAAAGCAGCAATATGGCAAGAAATTTTGTGATAAGGACCCAATTCTTTTTTTTAATTGTAGTTGATTTACAATTTTGTGTTAATTTCTGCTGTACAGCAAAGTGATCCAGCTACATATATATAGAAATATATATGTATATTCTTTTTCATATTCTTTTCCATTATGGTTTATCACAGGATATTGAATATAGGTCCCTGTGCTATACAATAGGACCTTGTTTATCCATTCTATATACACTAAATCCAAACTCCCAATACATCCCTCCCCACCTCCCTCCCCCAACTCCCTCCCCCTTGGCAACCACACGTCTATTCTCTATGGATAAGGACCCAATTCTTTTTTTTTTTTTAACTGTTTTTTTTGGCTGCACCCCATGGCATGTGGAATCTTAGTTCCCCAACCAGGGATCAAACCCGTGCCCCCTGCAGTGGGCATATGGAGTCTTAACCACTGGACCCCAGGGAAGTCCCAAGGACACAATTCTTAAGTGCTAAACTCTGCTCCAACCTGAAGAACAAGTTGGAGAGGGTTGCTGCTGAGGATGGAATGGGGTGGGAAGGATGCTGTAACTCACAAGCCTTGTGCATGTAACTACCTGCCTGTTTAGATCACGTGCACAGATACTTTTAGAGCAGCACTGTCTAAAAGAAATATAATGCAAGCCACAGAGGTAATTTTAAAAATTCTAGAAGCTGCATTTAATAAAAAGGTAAACAGAAATAGGTGAAATTAATTTTAATAATACATCTTATTTAACCCAATAAATCCATCATATTATCAATAAAAATAAATAAAATAAAATGCACCTGGCATATTTTAGGCTTTCAATAAATGTTAGACCTCTTAATTATTTGATAAAGTTCATCAGTATGACACTGGCATATGAATTCAGCAGATATCATATAAAAAGTAAGACTTTGACAGAGAACTTCCGTAGGCTACAAGTCTTTGTCTCTATACACCATCTACTTTTGAATTTGTTTGAACACATACAGCAAACTGAAGAGGACATAGTAACAAATATCCATAAATCGAGAATTACCATTGACATTTTGTGATCTGCCCTGTTTTCTAAATAAAATAATTACAATTTTAAAAATAACTTTATTCTATTTCCTAGACCTTCCCTCTTTTCTGAGACATCTACATCATAATTTTGTATTTATCATTCAATATATGGTTTCACATATTCACTACATATATAAGCATCAGATAATGTATAGCATTGCTTTGTCTGTTTTGTTTTACATAAATGTTACTTAATTGTCCATATTTTTCTGTTCATTTATTTTACTGTTGCACAGTAATCATTTTGATAGAAGCTAATATTTACTGAACATTTCCAGGTTTCCTAGTAATCTAGGTGTCAATCACTGTGTTAAATATTTCATATGCATTAATTCATTGTACCCTTACAACAACCCTGTAGAGGAGGCTTTGTTTTTATATTATATTTTATAACTCATTTTATATTAAATATTGTATACATTATTTTATAATACTGTTACTTTACAAGTGATCTAAAAGGAACACAGAGAACTTAAGTAACTTGTACAATGCTGCGTAGATAGTACATGGTAGAACTGGCGTTTGAACTCAGGATGTCTGGATCCAGAGTCCACATATTAACCACATTCCCCTGTGCTCAAAATCAAAGAATAGACCATATGTTTATATTTATTTTCCTATTGATGGACGAATCAGCTATTCCACTTTTTTACCCTTGCAAACAATGTTGCAATAAATGTGCTTGAATATGCCTCCTGGTTTCTATAAAAGAGATTTTTCAGGGCAGAAACTCAGGCGGTTTACTGGGAAGTGTCAGGGTACACCTGTATCCAACAGTAACCAGTCTTATATTTGCCTTTCTAGATCCAAACATGGGGCATTAAGACCAAAAAGCTATAATTGACAATATTTCCTTCTAGTTAAAGACCTCTGGTTTTGGGGTTTTGCTTGATGTGTCTGGTATTCTCTGCTCATCTTGTGTTAATGCATACTTCTACCACAGCAGAAAATCTGTGCCTATTTAAGAGACTTCTAATATCCTAATAAGGAATTGCTAGATAAAATACAGGGTGTTCAGTTAAATTAGAATTTCTGGTAAGCAATAAATATTTACTATATTGCATGGGATATACTGTATTTTATTTTTCATCTGAAATTCAAATTTAATTCAGTGTCCTTATTTTTATTTGCTAAATTTGGCAACCCTACAAATAAGCCATCCACTCACTGGATAGCTAATAAACAAAAGAACCACCCCTACTTAGTGGTAGGCACATTGAGAGGATGTCATTGATCCAGCACCACATAATCTAGCTCCACAATAAATGGGACCACAGTCTGTCTTTCAGAACTCATTATGTTTTATTCACGTGGAAGCAGACAGAAGATGTATATATTTTACCCAACTTTTTCTTATAAAAAGAGTTACCAGAAACCTTCCCACAGTTGTGCATTAAATGCTGCAGTGCCTCCCTCAACTCAGAATATCTGCCTCATTTTTTTCTTGTATAGTGACACATTAAAGTACATTTTTACATCGTATTCCTGAGAATATAACTAGAAGGATCATTACCATATGCCAACCTTGTCTCTTTTGCCTCTTCAACCCCATGCCCACATTCACTTCCTCTCTGTTCTATGCTGTAAAAATGCACTCTGGCAGTATAAAAGTGGGTAGCAGAACACAGAGGGTGATGTCAGTAAGCTAAACTGACATTACATAAAATAATGAGGAATTTGTAAGTGGGAGAACCCTATGTGATTCACCCAACACCTCATTTTATAATAAAAAAAAAAAAGAAGAGGAATGTAATTCAAATTAAATCATCCTCCCTAGAAAATGAGACTCTCTGAATAAGCAGGAACAAAGGACAGCCAGTGGGTCTTAGGTATTGCAGCTACCAAAGATGAAATTTCTGCTCCAGGGCATATTCATTTCACTAGTTAAGTGCTACTTGAACTAATAGCAATTTCTTAGGTGAAAAGAATTTTGATCCTTTTCTTATTTTTCCATTATGGAGCTTTGGCATTTCATCAATTGGCATATCCTACCACATTGTGCTGAAATGTTTCGAGGGTTTTGCTGAGAATATGGAGGGATGCTTTTGTCTATAAAATACACCATCAGTTCAGACTGGGATTTTTTTTTCCAAAAGAAGTAAAGTTGATTACTTGGCATCAGTCCTTCATCACAGATACTACTGACGAAAAAAGGAGTGTGAAAAGAACCAAAGGACATGAAGCCCGTGGGGAAATAACAAAGTATAAGTGCTGCAGAGAGCAGCCAGAAATAGAATAATATTTCTTCTGTGAGGACCTCAGTAATAACTACCCATGAGTGATGAGACTTATTGCAAATGGCAAGAGTGCTGTGGGAGAAGAAGAAAAACCTACACTGTGAAGGATACCGTTTCACATGCTGATCTCCTTCCCTTTCTTCACGTATAACTTGAGTTCTCTTTTTCATTACTCCACTTTCCAAACAACAATAAGTATTCACAGAGGGCCAAATGTGTGCCAAGGACTAAAAAGTACAGCTATGAAAAAGACATAATGTCTGATCTTAGAAAGATCCAAAGTTGATGTAAAAATAAATAATAAGCAACGACAAAGCAAATATAGAAAAACCAATATTGTTGATATGTGGGGGATCCACAAAAAAAGGAGAAAGTAATTGTAACCATGGAGTTGACTAGGGAAAGACTCACATAGAAAGGGACAGTTATGTATGTTGTAATATAGGAGTAGGGTTTTGTCAGGCTAGAAGTGGGGGAAGGAGATTCCAACTAAATGGGTCAGCCAAAGCAATAAATAAATAATTTGATTGTTGAAAGAATTTTCTGTTTGTAATGCTGAAACTGGAAAAATATGCTGTGGCAAGCTTCTGTGTAGCCTTATAGATCTTTCAGAGGAATATGGATGTTACACGAATATTGGGAATAGAAAGCAAATGAGGGTACATAAGAAAGGAATGCAAGTGTGTATTTTTAGTGATTATGAAGAACGGGTAAGAGGGAAAAGAAAAGTTAGAGGTAGTTATATCAATTAAGAAATTACTATAATTAGCCAGGTGAAAGACATGATGAAAATTCAAATAAGACAGTGACAACATAGAAAATGGAAGGTAGACTCACTTGGGAAGTAGAACTGATGGATTTGGTGACAGCTTGGGTGAGACAGGCGATGGAGACTACTCTAAAATTTTGCCCTTGTATGAATGAGTATATTCTGATTCCTTTAAAAGAGATTCTGGCAGGTGGGGGAGCAGATGAATGTTAACTTTTGAATCTAGAAGTGAAGCTTCCAGAATTACATCTATTCTTTATTCAATACATGTTTACCACAAAGTTAGATCCATATCCTTCATAGAAAGAGGAAAATGAGCTAGAAGTCAATTAATTGGACATATCATAGATATTTTTCTTAAAGTGTTCATAAGTTTAAGTCTAGATAGCCTGAAAATGTTTGAATAGTTTCAGGTCTCATAGTTACTAGACCTATGTAGCTAATTGACAGACTTTAGTGCACTAGCTTATTAGTTCGGAATATAACTCAAAAGAGTGGAACATTTAGGGCATAGAATGGATTCTGTCCTTGAATGACCTGTTAAAGTTTACAAATGACTGAGAACAACATATGCTTATAAAATTTCAAGTCAGTTTCAATTAACCAATTGTTAAGGAAATATGAATTTCATTATGCAAAAGAGAACCCCTAATTCATTTGAATAGTTATCCATGCAATTTTATATTCAAATGAGAGTAATAATAATTGAGACTTTGAAATTTGTAATATAAAAAGTGCTTTTACAAACATTATTTATTTTAAAATTATTTAATCTCACATGAACCTGGCAGTACTCTTGTATAATCTGTTTTGTAGATAAAGAAATTGAAAATTAAAAATGTTACAGTCTCAGAAGGATGATGGTTTTATCAAAAGTCATACTGCTTTCAGTAATGCACTTAAGACACACCAAATTTTCTTACTCCAATCCACTAAATAAGTCTGTAACAGCAGCCAAAGACAATTCAGAACAACAAATATTTGCTGAATTCCCACTTTGGTTCTTGCCCTTCAAAAGGGAATCTGATAAGATTTTATAAAAATAATAAGACTATGAAGACATTCCCAGCAGAAAGAAATAGAATAAAAGAAACCATGAAAAGGGAACAGAAAATATGGTTTGGATTTATGATGTACATTTCTATTAATGAGAGACTCTAAATATAGTCTGTGGTCAAAAAAAAGTAATATCAGGTTAAGGTGTGACTAAATTAATAAAAGGGGCCAAAGTCCTGTTTTTTGTTAATGTTTATGAAGATAAATACCATTTTCAAACAAAATCTTACATGGAACTCTATAAAATATATTAAATTAGAGACACCTCAGTGGAAGCTGGAATGTGACTACATTAAAATAGATTTTTTATGCTACAAAAATCCCTACAAAGTACAAATGTTCATTAAAGTGAGAATATAAATATAAAATATTTTCAGCAAATATCTGTAGCAAATAGAGCTACTTATTTAAAATGTAAACATGATATGAATTTATAAAAGAAAAAGAGCAACTACCAAAAACATAAATGAATAAAAGCACACAATAGGCAGTTTTACACAAAACATATATTCATGAAAAAACACTCAACGTAATTAATGAGATCAAATTAGAACCATATTAGAATAAAATGTGGCCTATCAGATTAACAACTACTAAAAAGTTATAACGCACAATAAGGACATGAAGAAATAAGCATTGGCATACACCTTCAGGTGAGAAAGTAAGTCTCTGGCTTGACAGGGTACTGTGAGCAATTAATTTAAAAAGCATCTGACCTTTGACCTAGTCATTTTTCATTAAATATTTATCACCATATATACTTTTACTGATGCAAAGATACATGTACAAGTTTAATCATTATATCATTGTTTACTATTGTAAAATCCTGGAAACAGCATACCAGGAATCATTTTTATTTAATTATGTACCACAAAACCATGAAATTCAAGGCTGTCTTTAGAAAACTAAACTTACAAGTGCTTTGTTTTGGAAAATTCTCAGGGATATATATAACTGAAAGCAGAAAAAAGTAACCATTGTGTATCATATTCTCATATTTGATTGTGTACTTATAATTGTATAAAAAGTATAAAAAGCTGCTTATTGCAATTGTATTTTTAAAATTAGCCATCAGAACACATTGAGTTTTTATCAACTTAATTATTATGTCGTAAAGTAATAACTAGTTTTAAATAAGTAAAAGCAGAGTGAATAGACTAAAGAGTATCAGCTGTTCTAAATTAAGAAAAAAAAAAAACACCAATTGAAATGCAGGTGAACCTACTTTAGAGCAAAAGCAAAGAGAATATAGATCTTTACCCAGCCCTCACGATACAGATCAGAATCTAAAGATTTCCTCTACTACAAGTTTCCAGAGCTGGAGGAAAGAGGGGTGGAGAGGAGGGAGGCAGTGCAAAGGAGACAAGTAAGAACCACAAGAAGAAAGTTGAGTTTTTTGGTTTCGTTGTTTTGTTTTTCGATCCCACACAGTGTTGATCTAAGAAGTCGCTGAACACGGAAAAGGGCCAGGATCGGCATATAGGATAGTTCATCATCATGAATAAATACATAGATTTTAGCATTGGGCCCTTGTAGTCTTCCCAGAAGGTAGAACTGAAATAGTTTCTTTGCCTGTAAATTGATACACATTGTGAAGTACCCTTCAGCATGCCTAGAATGTTAATTAAGAACTCCCTGTCTTCCAACAATAATTTCCATTCACCAAGGACTTACTAATAACATCATAATTCAGTGAATACCTAAACGTGGCCTCAGGCTGTCTATGTTGGAAAGAAACTATGAAATTCTTCCTCTCCCTTTAAAATGTTATTGGCCACAAGAAAGCCAGCTAAGAAATTTATTCATTCATTCATATTCTCTCTCTCTCTCCCTCCTCACACCGTCCCCCATCTCCCAGTCAGGTTCTTTTTCTGAAGTAGGGGATCCCTATTACCTGCTCCCTGCTGCTATCCCCGGCTGGTTACACTTGACTCAGTTCCACCCTTGATAGGAGTCATAAAACAGTTGTGCGAATCAGGAAACTAATTCAGTTCCCCAGATCTTTTTCTGTTTTGAAGGCCATGTGGTAAAATGGAAAGAAACAGCAAGGCTTCCTCTTGGTATAGTAAAGGTAAGAAGACCTACCCTTTGTTGCACATACCAACTCATATAAATCAACTGCTGCATGTGAAATCACTTTATAAATATTAAAGCATTGCCAATGTAATGTGGAATTATTTGGTTCAATAATAATAAGATAGGCTACAATGCACTGAGTGAGCACAGCCTTGTCCTTAGCTTAGCTCTTTACAAACTTTTGAACTATTCTGCCCACATCAGGCCTTGGCTTTATTCCCCCATATATATGACTTTTGTCTTTAACTTTTCCAAACTTCCATCTTTTCTCCAGAAAATGCCATTTGCTCAGAGCAGCTAACTTGGGGAGATTTACTATTAATAAGGGGTGGTTAGCAAGTATCACCAACAGTAGCTGAACTCTCTTGTTTAAGGGCTAATCATTCACATTTATTTTTACAGTTTCTTTACAGTAGTTTTGGTGATCTAAAATCTTGCAATGGCTTTATGTTAAGTAAAAATGAGATTGAACACCTTGGTGTTTCTGACAAGTAGTTTCCATTGACATGCTTGTAAGTCAAGGGAGAGGGAAATGTAGATATCTGACTTCAAATATTTGAAGAACGTCAATCTACTACATGTTCTAGAAAGCAGGAGTAGGGTTAATAAGTGAGACCAGCTCATTATGCAGGTGCTGAGAATATCAGATAATGGTTTTCATTTAATTGTCATTTTCCCCCATTCTGATGTGTTCAAAATGGATTAACACTATCAAAACGTAAGCAACACTTGAAATTTCTTGCAAAGGTAACATCAAGGCAATTGAATTCCATTTTTTTAAAGAACAAAAGGATAAATACAAAAACTCCCACTTTTTATAGCACCATAGGGACTTAAGCAAAACAATTTTAACATTTAATTTCATGAAGCTGTGCTGAAGAGTTCCCATGGATTACTAGCTGAACTAATTCCCAGCATGAGATTGCCAAGCCTGGGGAACTATCAAAGATCCCCAGCTCAAAAAAGGAGGTTTGTCCTACGGATGGTTTTACCCCACATTGTGTTTATTTTGGAACCAGACATGTCAATTTTCATAGAATATTCAAGGAAAATATCATATGAATCCAACTGATTTTGATAAGTCGACACTCCATCTATTACCATGAAAAAAGAAGGATAAATTAGAAAAAAGAAAAAGAAATATAAAGCTCAGCTAGAAAAAGAGAAGACCCCAAATGTCAAAAAATAAATGAGAAAGCAAAATCAGAATGCTCAGGTGACAGAATGCTCAGGTGAAGCTGACTTTTGGTGCAAGTAAAATCTTCAATTGAAATTGGCATTAAAGTTTGAGTTGAATGCCTATCAGAGAAAATTATGTTTTAAATCTGCACATGTTACGTACAAGCCTTCTTCATAAAGCCCTTAACACTGAAAAGTTTCCTATCTTACGGAAAATCCAGAGACACATTAAAGATTATTCTCTTTGAACATTTTAGTGGAAAAAAAGAGCACTCACAGCAGTGAAAGATTTCAACCTGTGCTCAGTGTGAGGGTACGGTCCACATGTACTCTATTTGCGTGGCCCAGGAACTGAACTGTGAGAGGCTAAATTCATATTAAAATGACTCAGTACCATTAACACAGGAAATTGATTGAAAAAGGATACAAATGAAAACCTAGTGAGTAAAAATAAGCTTTCTAAGATTCTTTTCTCATAAAGCATCAAGCCCTAGAGCCATGGCCCAAGTATGTGTCCCCAAGTATTTGTACTTAATCCATCTCAAAGTTTCCTGTCTTTGGAAAGGGCTTAAAATCTCCCACAATTTAAAATAAGTATTTTTTAAAGTCTCTTATAGCCTACCTCTTTATTTGTAACTGTCTTCAGGGTACAAATAAGAGAATGCACTCTGAGTATAATTAAGTACAAAGGAGGTAATATTTTGTAAGTATATAAGAAATCTTCATGAAACTGAAGGGCAGAAATATTACTGTCCCTTAGAAAACAATATATCTATTAATTTAAGTCTATAAGAAATTCAAGAATTAGCCTCTTTGTCCATCCGGCTACTTCTCTGTATCTCTGCTCTATTTACCTTTGATTCTGTATACATTTTTTTTCCTCAAACCAGTTCACATCATAGAAAACCTAGCTATGACAGAGTTTACCAAATTTTATATTACTTCTATCCAAAAAACAAGACTGGGAGAGTCTAGGTTCTTGGCTATACTGCCCATAACTCACTACAGCCCATAACTCATGCTGATTAAAAGTAAAACTGTGGATAAAATACAAAACTACAAACCAAAATTACTAACAAGGACTCTGAAAAGTAAGTAAGACCTGTGGAGGAAAATTAAACGCTGGAGGAGTGAAGCACAGGTGACAGAAATTCCTATTTATTTTTTTCCTTCCTGTGGCTTTGCCTTGAGTGGAGTCATGAAAAAAGCAGCTAAGGCAGATAAAACTTCGATAGAAACCCCATGTGTCTGGACACCGGGGTGATGGGGGCCCTGTGGGCTGTAGAACATACACAGTCACAGAGGGGAGTTAACCCAGAAAACCATTCCCCTAATTCTGCATATGAACCCTCAGGCCTTAACCACACATGCCCAGGAAAGACCAAAAACAAGGTAGCAAATTGTGCTCTGAATTCTCGTCTGAACCGCTCCCACTCCCACAAACCTCAGACTAACACCTGACATATGCATAAGAAAGACTCATACAAATATAGTAAAGACCTAGAGAATGAAACTAAGATGTGAACCAGTGCCCACAGAAGTTGAGCAACAACTTAGCTTAAAGTTGCTGACTGGTTTCAGTTTAAATTCCTGATCCAAATCAAAGCTCCTAGAGATCCAGAGTAATCAGACTTCTTTTTAAATAATCCATTCACAGTCCCACACTCCTAATTTCTCCTCAGTTCAAATCTCCAGCACCTCCTCCCTCATCGTCACAGTCACTTTAAAGCCTTGCTGCATAAATCACAGAGAAAACAGATAAAACCATAAGAGAAATCCCACAAGCTTCCAGAACGGAATTGCTTCCATACCTTATTTGTGTCACATGCAAAGCTCATAAACAATTCCCAGGAAATAAAAATAGAATCTGGGTAATAAGATAAAGTCTAACCTTTTTTCTTTTCCTTCGTTCTTGGTCTGGCTACACTTACACGTAGGACGCCGCGCAGAGAGGCTTCACACCAGTGACTTCAGACCAGAGCTCCTGGTGCGAAATGGCTGCGCGGAAACCTAAGCTCCGAGGGGCGGGGCCTCGTGCAGACATGCTTCACCTGGTGCTTCAATCTCAGGAGGTGAGCTGAGCAGCTGCGCCAAGATCTCCGCCCCTTCCCGCCCTGCAGACAAGAACCCCATAAAACAGCCCCACCTGCAGCCTTTCTGGGAGAGCATGTGCTCTAGAGCCTGAGCAGTGCCTCCCCGTCCTTTGATCAAAGAATAAATTTTTCCTTTGCTTCTATTGGCTCTAAAGACACCAGCAGAAGGACCCGTACTGTGGACAGACTCAGGAGGGGCAGTAACACTTGCATCTAAGGCCATATACTTTCCCTTCCCCCTGTTACCAGGAATAAACTGCCTGTTCTTCTACGTAAAGCCATTCCCTCCCTCTGGGCACTAGGCCCCATCCTTCTCAGGAAAATAATCCAGCAATTCTCTCCTCTTCATTCTTTTATCACACACTTTTTTTCTCTCCCTGTTGGTTCTTTTCCACCCTCATACAACTAAACTTCCATTGCTTCCATCTTAAATAAACCCTTTCTGAACATTACTTTTCTCTTAATTCACTGCCTGTTTTCTTTCTTTTTTTTTTTTTTTTGCCGTACGTGGGCCTGTCACTGTTGTGGCCTCTCCCGTTGTGGAGCACAGGTTCCGGACACGCAGGCTCAGCGGCCATGGCTCACGGGCCCAGCCGCTCCGCGGCATGTGGGATCTTCCTGGACTGGGGCACGAACCTGTGTCCTCTGCATCGGCAGGCAGACTCTCAACCACTGCGCCACCAGGGAAGTCCATCACTGCCTATTTTCTATTCTTCCATTTAAAACTAAACTCTTTTAAAAAGTTTATTAAATCTGCTGTCTAAAATTCTCCCATTCTTTCTTGAAGCTACTTCAATCAGACTTTCTATACCATACCTTATTCACACTGTAAAAACTGTTCTTACCAAGGTCACTACACACTTTCACATTGGTAACCAAATGGTAAATTATATCCACTATATGAAGCATTTGACAGAGTTGAACATGTTCTCTTCCTCAAAGCATTTTCTTCATCATTTGGCATCCAGGATAAAAACACTTGTCTGGTTTACTTCTATATTACTAGATACTTATCAATCTCCCTTTTAGATTCTTCTAAGGTTCTCCTCAACTTCTGTCCTGGGATCTCTTCTTTTGGGTGCCTACTCCATTGGTGACCTTATCCAGTCTCATGAATGCAATTTCATTGAGTACATGCGGAGGACTCCCAAATTTAGTATTTCAATCTGAATCTTTCCCTGAATCTTCTCCTTGAATTCATCTCCCTAGTTAGGATATAGAATTGAATGTCTATTAAGCATCTCAAACTTAAAAAGTCCAAACTGAACTCATGGTCTTCCTCTAAGAAGACATATCTCCATGGTTGTCCTTATCTCCCTAAACTGTCAATCCATTGTTCTAAAAATACAGGAGAAAGACCGTGCGGTCTTCCCTGACTTCTCTCTTTCTCTCAAACCTAATATCCGATCTTTTGGCAAAAATTATTTTTTCTACCTCCCTAATAGTGAATCTGGTATCTTCTTTCTACCTCCACAAGTACCAAGTTGGCTCATGTCACTTACATCTCTTATTTCGATAACTTTCTATTTTTTCTCCTGCTCATGCACTTAGATTTTTCATACTAATCTCAAAAAAAGCTACCAAAATTAGCCTGGTACAACATAAGTTGGATCATAATACTTCTCTGATCAGAAAACTTTAATGACTTTCTATCTCACTCATGTTAAAAGCCAAAGTCCCCCTGATGCTCCACAAAGCTATGTAAGATTTTGGACTTTATTTCCTTCTGTTCTGCTCCTTTCTCCTTACTCACAATCATATTGACTTCCTTGATTTTCCTAATATGTGCTAGGCATATTTCTACCTCATGGACTCACCAACTTACACATGGCTCACACTCTCTGTGCATTCTTTTCCCTCCACTGTAGAATGTAAGCTTCATAAGGGAAAGGAATTTTGTTTGCTTCATTAACTGTTGTAATCTAGTATTTTGCATATTGCCTGTTTCACAGTTAGCACTAAATAAGTAAATAGCTGAATAGGTGAGTCAACTCTTTCTCTGGTGATTTAATCAACTATGATTATAGGGATGCATTGCAGTGTACTCAGAAGAGCACTGAACCCAGAATCAACAGACTTCAGTCCATTTTTACTCTCAATTTAAGTTACTTATTCTTTCTTAGCCTCAATGTTCTCATGTGCACAATGTTTTTTAGTTTGTTTGGTTTTGGTCTGTGAGTGTGTGTGTGTGTGTGTGTGTGTGCGCACACAACAATTAATAAAAAATTTATAAAACATCACACATGTATAAAGTATTATGCACAAGTAAGCTTATCAGTATTTCATCCTGGTACTATGATTCCTGTTTGACATTAAACATAAAAATAAGATAACATTGCCATCATTACCTTATATCTAAAAGTCTACCTAAAAGATGTGCTAGATCAATTATTCCATCTACTAAAATATGGGAATTGAGTCTCACAATTATTAAACAACAACCCCAATGTCACAGAGTACTACTGGAGTGCTTAAAGTACTATTTATCGAATGTTATCCTTGGACAATTTGGATCAGATTTCCATTATTATAATGTATGCTCTTGAGCCCCACTCTAGACTGTTATTTGGAATCTCTGAGATTGAAGGCAAAGGACACACACTTTTGAACAAAAACCTTATGTCACTCACATATATTCATGTTTCAGAACAATTGGATTACAGAAAAACAAAACAAAAGCAACACTTTAATAGCAGTATGCCAGCGCTTAGGGATGCCAATAATATTGAAAGTGTTTGTACATAAGGGAAATTAGGCATTATATTTTACTTATAAATATTAAGTTTCATATGAAGCCTGGAGCAATATCTGTCTTTCTTTGGTCAGCCTGCTCCCAAAAAAGATAAGTTTACCTGACTTGGAGTTCTACTTTTTAAAATCTATATACTTCTAATTAGTATTCTGTTTATAAACCAGCACTCAGGGAATTTAATCAGTCACCAAAATTTATAAATTGATATCTCTATTACACTATTTTAGTGATTCTTACTAGACTTTGTATTATTTCCAGGTACTGCAAAATGGCTTAAAATAATGTAAATATTTCTTGCAGGAGGACTTTGAGGACTAGGCATGAGATACGGTAATTTCCTTTTTTAATAATATTTACAATTATTCTTTGCAAAAATACACAATTTTAGGATAAGTATTATTATATTATGTGTATTTCCCTCTTGGAAATCAAGTCAAATGTAAAATCTTATTAAATAATGTCCCTGAAGTTCAGGCATAGAAAAGAAAAATTAACATAGTTTTTAAGACTGTGTTATGTAATTACCAATAAGTGAATGAACCAGAAGACAATCCTCTCATGTCTAAAAGCAATAGCTGGGCTTCCCTGGTGGCGCAATGGTTGAGTCCGCCTGCCGATGCAGGGGACATGGGTTTGTGCCCCGGTCTGGGAAGATCCCACATGCTGTGGAGCGGCTGGGCCCGTGAGCCATGGCCGCTGGGCCTGCGTGTCCGGAGCCTGTGCTCCGCAAGGGAGAGGCCACAACAGTGAGAGGCCCGCGTACCACAAAAAACACCAAAACAACAACAACAACAAAAAAGCAATAGCTGCAGTGTTGGCTTACTAACTTAAACACAAGTTTAGAAAACTGTTCCATGGAGCTCTAAAACTGTGAATTGGAATAGAACGTTTTATGTTTATTTGATCTGTTACTGGCATACTTTCTATTAAGTATTTAGTTTTCAAATTCCAATTTCCATGGCTTGTATGCCTCTCAGAGATTCTGAAGGCTCTAACTTAAGGTTCATGAGACTCAGAGATTTCAGGCCTAGATCTCCATAGAATTTTCACAGTAGACACTCAATTATTTTGTATTAATAATTAAAAACACACAAATAAATGAAAGTACACCTCTGTGTCAGATGAACAGGTACTGTACAATAGGATCTTTGTACATCAGAAATGACACAAATAGTCTCTAATGTTGATTCTTGTATATTGGTAGATTAACCTACTGTGTAGCAATATTGCAAAATACAGGAGCTGAACAGAATGTTTGATTTTATTCTATCATCTATTCTAAAATTCACAGTTGATGTATTCATACTTACGGTATGTCTGAATCATAATTATTTAAATCCAAAAATAAGGCCACCTAAAACAACAAATCAGTGAAGAAGTGGATTACTCTAATACAGTGTGAAGAAGGGATTATGATGGGTCACATGATTCTGAAGTATTTTGCTCACAAGACAACATGCAGGTACAGAGCCAGCGGAAAACATTTGGCAGAACTTCTTGTAATTCCCATGGGAGAATTAAAGTTTAAACTGTTAGGACAAAGTCTGACTCTGTGAGGAGAAAACTGAACCTACTGCTGGTTGACAGGGAATGAAGCATCTGAACCAACAGATATCTTCAAGAGATTGTGATCTTGATCCTGGGTAAAAGGGCTAATCCTACCCTTTCCACATTAATGAAGAAGAAAATCCTTTCACTAACACAACTAGCAGTTCCAGTCATGATCTAAAAGCTGGTATCAGGCTCATTCCCTCAATATAAAGCAACTTAAAAAAAAAAACCCACTATTTTTAAAACTGACTAAATATATAAAGGAACTCTTGGTAGACATTGAGAAATAACCAATTTAGGGCCACAATCTATGAGAGAAGCTAAACTTAGAAGTGTGGCCAACATTTCCAAAGCTTATTAGTCGATAGCAGCAGAACCGGAGATGATTCATATATTGGATGTATCAGGCAAAGATTTCTAAATATTGTGGTTAATACATTAAATAAAATGTAATAAAATAGAGACAAAATGGATAGAAAGGGAGATAATTTCAAAATATATTTGGAATCAATAAAAATAAGAATCTAAGTTACATTCTATAAATGCAACATACAATACCTAAAGACTTGATGGATGTGTTCAACAGAAGCCTGTAACCAACAGAAGATAGGAGTAGTAATTTAAAAAAGAGATCAGTAGAAAATATGCAAACTGAAGCTTATAGAAAAAAAATGGAAAAAGAGGAAGAACAGAAGATACATGTGAAGCAGCTCAAAATATTTGAAATATATGTAATATATATAAAATAATACAAGAAGGAACAAGAGGAGAATATTAAAAAAGTAATATTGATGAAAAAGGACTAAAAATTTTCTAAATGTTGAAAGATACAAAACGATAGGTTCAAGCAGTTCAGTGAACATGAAGCTGGATAACTACAAAAAAATCACAGATAAATGCACTATAGTAAAATTGCTAAACACAAATTCAGATAGAAAATATGTAAAAACAGTTGAAGGAATAAAAAGACAAATTACTTTAAAAAATACCACTGAAGCTGGCTTTTCATCAGAAACTATAGAAGGCAGAATACAACAGAATTACAGGTTTAAGGTGTTGAAAGATATAAATGTCAATAAAATATCATTCAAAAACAAAGGCAAAATAGAGTTTTTATAAATAAAGAAAAAGAAAAGCTGAAATAATTTGTCTCCAGCAGATCTGAGCTACGAGAAATACAGTAGTTATTTATGATGAAGGTAAAGCATCCAGATGAAACCATAAAACCTCAAGACCAAAAATTTTCAAAATGATAAATACAATGAATATTTTAAAACTTTTATTGAAGTACAGTTGATGTACAATGTTGTGTTTAATTTCTGCTGTACAGCAAAGTGACTCAGTTATACATATATATATTTTTCATATTCTTTCCCATTATGGTTTACCACAGGATATGAATATAGTTCCCTGTGCTGTACAGTAGGACCGTGTTTTTCCATCCTATATATACTAGCTTGCATCTGCTAATCCCAACCTCCCAATCCTTCCCTCCCCCACTCCTACTCCCCTTTGTCAACCACAAGTCTTTTCTCTGTATTTGTGAGTCTGTTTTTGTTTTGTAAATATGTGCATTTGTGTCGTATTTTAGATTCCAAATATAAGTGACATCATATGGTATTTGTCTTTCGCTTTCTGACTTACTTTGCTTAGTGTGATCATCTCTAGGTCCATCCATGTTGCTGCAAATGGCATTATTTCATCCTTTTTAACGCCTGAGTAATAGTCCATTGTACATATATGCTGCATCTTCTTTATCCATTCATCTGTCTGTGGACATTTAGGTTTTTCCATGTCTTGGCTATTGTAAATAGTGCTGCTATGAACATAGGGGTGCATGTATCTTTTAGAATTATAGTTTTGTCTGGGTATATGTCCAGGAGTAAGTCTGCTGGTTCATATGGCAACTCTATTTTTGGTTTTCTGAGGAACCTCCATACTGTTTTCCATAGTGGATGCACCAATTTACATTCCCACCAGCAGTGTAAGAGGGTTCCCTTTTCTCCACACCTCTCCAGCATTTACTTGTAGACTTTTTAAGGATGGCCATTCTGACAGGTGTGAGGTGGTATCTCATTGTAGTTTTGATTTGCATTCCTCTAATAATTAGAGATGATGAGCATCTTTTCATAAGCCTGTTGCCCATCTGTATGTCTTCTTTGGAGAAATGTCTATTTAGGTTTCTACCCATTTTTCAATTGGGTTGTTTGCTTTTTTGTTATTGAAGATAAATACAATGAATATTGATATTAAAATAATGATAAGAATTTATTGTAGAACTTATAGCATATATAAAAATAAAACATAAGATAACAAGAGAACAAATGACACATGAAGGGTAAATGGAGTCTATCTGTGGCATCATTTAGAAAGTGGCTCATGCATTGGTTTAATGTAGTTTTAATAAATGAAAAAATGAATATTATAATCTCTAGAGTAAAAATAAAACAATAAAAGTAGGTACAGCTAAAAGTTAATAAAATATTGATTTAAAATTTGATTAAATAAAAGAAAAAAGGATTGACATATTCAGATTGTATAAATTTTATTATATATGTAATTATAATATGATGTATAATTATGTATTATATATTGATATGTAATACTATATATATTATATAATCCAACACACACACACACAAACACACACACACACACACACACACACACACCACTCTAAAGGAGGGCACAATTTACTTGAAAGCAAATGGATGAAAAAATATTTACCACGTGTACACTGTGGAAACAAAAGTAGCTGTTGCAAATATCAATATCAGATAAAATAATCCTTAAGGCCAGAAGTTCATGGGATATAAAGAAAATATTTATTTCATAGTGATAAATGGCTTAATTCAACATGAAGACATAAAAATACAATTTTGATACACACCAGGACATACAGTTTCAAAACACATAAAGAAAACAGGATTTAGAGAGAAAGAAATCAATAATCCTGACTGTAGCTTTTAACAAACACATATCTTTCAGTACCAGAGATGATGCAAATAAAAATTATCAGTAAAAAAGATTTGAACAATATAATTCACTAACTTACTCTGATAGACCCTTATAAAACATTTCACCTACATTTGTAGAAGAAAGAAAACTTTCTTTTGAAGTACATATAGAACATATACCAAAGTAGATCTTAATTTGAGCCACAAAGAAACTCTCAGCAGTTTAAAAAAGAAAATTGTATAATGAAGAACCCACTAGTAGAATAACTACTATCTTTCAGCAGGTGTTTGGAAACTAAGGAAACTACTTTTAAGGAACCGAAAAAAGAAAGCGATAGATTTTATTAAGAAATACTTTGAGCTGAAAGATAATGAAAATTCAACATATCAAAACTTGTGTAATGTACCTAGAGCAGTGTGTTCATATGGACTTTTATAGCTTTAAAAGCATGTATTATAAAAGAAGAATGTTTAAAAATAAATTATCTAAGCTTCCAACTCAAGCAGTTAGCAAAAGAACAGAAAATTAAAGCTAAAGTATAAAAGAGGAAAGAATAATTTTTAAAAATGAGGAAATATCAAAGAACAAGAATAGACATATAATAGACAAAATCAGTAGAGCCAAAAGGTGGATCTTTGAAAAGAATAATAAAATCGATAAACACCTAACAGAAGAGATCAAGAATATATGCGAATATACAAATTAGCAGTATCAAGAATGAAAATAGGGACACCACAATATTTATTGTAAATACCAAAACTATAATAACAGGCTATTATATACACCATTTTACCAATAACTTAGAATTTTTAATAAAACAGACAAATTTCTTACAAATTCAATTTAGCAATACAGATACAAAATGAATATAAAATTTGAATAATCCTACATCTGTAAGTGAAATTTAACTCATATAAAATCCGTGTTAAAAAAAGAAAAGCACTGGGTCAGATGGCTCCACCTGATGCATTCTCTGAACTATTTAAGGAAGAAATAATATCAAATATTCCCCCCCAATCTTTCATAGATTAGAAAACCAAGCAACACTTTCTAACTCATTCTATGTAACCAGCTTAAGGCTGATACTAAAACCAAACAAAGAAAATTCATAAAAAAGAGATGTCTAGCAAAGCCCCTAGCTTCTCCAGTCACCTGCTATTCCAGCTTTACTCACCATCTGACTGCAATTTCGAGGGAGACCTGTAGCCAGACTATGCTGCTAGTGCATTCCCAAATTCTTGACCCACAGACACTGTGAGAAATAATAAAATGACTGTTGTTGCTTTAAGCCCTTAAGTTTTGGAGTCAATTTTTATGCAGCAACAATAAATAGAATAGCACTCCATTTTATAAAACTCAAAGAAACTTTCCATGTATTTTTATCATATTCAAGCCTTATTTTTGTCTGTATGACATACTAAAAGAAAAAATCAAGAAAAATAGATATAATATAAATCCATATGTATGCAGGTGTGTGTACATGAGTGAAAATTTTCACTGAAATCTCAAACAATAATTTTGACTCTATATGCATACATTGATGTTGGGCTGCACCCCGCAGCCCTGCAGTTGCCCAGCTGCAAGACTGAAGATAGAGCCCAGAGTAGCAACAGAGCCATCAGTGGTTTAATGAACACAGGAGCTTACACGTTTGAAGCCAGGTCCTGGAGCGACTCCCCACCTTGTGCAGCAGAAGGCAGGCAGAACATGGTGGCCGCCTTCGCTCCTGGAGGAAACGAGAGATTACCAGTTACAGGGGAATTGAAATCAGGTGGGCTCATTAGTTACCAGGGAAACCAGCGGAGGGGTGTGCCCTTCACAGCCCGCCCCTTTGATAAGAACAATCACTAGCTAGGCCTGGGGCAAATTTGTAGGAAAGTCAGTCAGGTGAGTAGGGTGTAGGTGAAGGAGGCACTGGTTCGGCAGGGGATGCACAGAGAGCAAGAGAACGGCCATCTTGAGTGGCCTGACCATACAATTGTTTAATTTAAAAGTTTAAATATATTATTTGCATAATTTTAAATAAACTTATTTTTAATAAGAAAATATGTTGATGCAAACTACAACATGAAGGTTAAATAGGAACATCTATATCAATGGAGAAGGCTTTACAAGGAAAAGCTAAAATAATATTTCCATCTTAAAGATATGTTTTCTTGATTGATGGGAATAAAATAATGAATGAGATATTTTACAGTTAAACGTTATGATTTTTTTCTGCTTATAATCAGTATAAATTAACTAGTTCACATGATAAATTTAGGCAATCACAAATAAAATTTTTTCTCTAATTCTTTCATTGATTCTCAGTTCATAAGGACATGAGTTAAACTTTAAAATACAAGTCTATTAGTGAAGTTCTATTTTCTTTTTCTTTTTTTTTTTGCGGTATGCGCGCCTCTCACTGTTGTGGCCTCTCCCGTTGCGGAGCACAGCCTCCGGACGCACAGGCTCAGCGGCCATGGCTCACGGGCCCAGCTGCTCCGCGGCATGTGGGATCTTCCCGGACCGGGGCACGAACCCGTATCCCCTGCATCGGCAGGCGGACTCTCAACCACTGCACCACCAGGGAAGCCCTGAAGCTCTATTTTCTTTAGAAATGATCAACAATCTTCAAACTGAAGAAATATTAAAGTATCAGTAGAAGATAAAAATACAGTATATAGTGGATTTTGATAGTGCATACCCCAAGATCCTTTTCCATAAATATTAAATGTAATAAATTATGTAATTCATTATCAGTTTCACATTTAATACATTAATATCAAAGTGCTTTAGCATTGTTTTAATAACATTTACACTTTATGAATATTCTTAAAACACACTTTATGTTTCAATAAAATGTCTCTGTTCAGAAACAAAACAGAGGGATACTGCCTCCACACGGTGACCAAATTCTGGATATAGTCTTCATCGCCGCTTCTCACTTTCTTGTAAGGATACAGCAGAGTGGCAGCTTTGGTGTAAGAAGGACTTCTGTGGAAATGAAGAGGTAATCCAACAACGGTTCCTCTGCTATAGAATGTCAATTTGGGGAGGAAGAGGACCTGAACAATCAGAAGGAAACAATAATAAAGATAACACTGAAAATATGCAGCTCTGGAAACCTTTCAGGTATGCATCAAAAATAAACGAGATCAGCTGAATAAACTGCCAACATTAGTCATGGTTTGATATGCTCCTCTTTGTACAGTTCCCAAACTATACAAATCAAGATAGAAAACAACAAACTGCACTTCAAGTAATTCATGCCCACCTAAATATTTTAATTATTTTATGTCTAACGTGGAATGTCTAAGCCCCCCCACTTACAACAGATGATAGATAGATTTACACTCTCTAGGCACAAGTTGTCACAAACTTAAACTCACTACTTTCCCCTCTCCTTCGTTCTATTTCACTGGTGGAGCTGACTCTAAAATAGACTGGACCTTCACTGTACCTGGAAGAGAGAAAATTACTTACCGACTGAAGAGAAATCATCATTAAATGGAAAAAATAATTCCTTTTATTATCCCAAAGGTATTTATATTTAAAAGCAAATAAATGAGCAGATTGTATTACTGTTTGCACATTTCCCTTCTATGAACTATGTATTTGTTTTATTAATAAATACTTTATTAATTTGTCAATTAATAGACCTTAAACAAAGTTCTAGAAAAAGAGTCTGTCATAATGTTCAACACAGTTCTAAAAAGAAAAGTTTTATTGACAATTAGTAGAAATATATTTTAAAATGTTAATCAGTCCAATTACCTTAAATTACCAAAATCAACTTATAGTCTACTAATAAGAAAAAAAGGAGACAAAGAAAACAGAAGCACTTTTTTACACCTTTGGCTTTATAATAGAACCTGAAAACATCTGGAAACTGAAATAAAACTGATCCCTCTTGATTTTTTTTAAAGTGTGACTCACCTCCACCCTGAGACTTTTCCCTCCCTAACTCCAGTTTTAGTGCTCATGCTTATTTTCTTGTCTCTTATAAGGCATTATCCGAAGTGTCAGAGCTATTAGGACTCAGGACTAGTTTTCAAGACAGGCTTTGCTTTTAAGAAACAGCTGTCAGAAGTGATAGGGTATAATTGTTAAAATGTCTGAAATAAAGCCTAAATAAATGCCTACATATAAAGTAGTATTTTTCTACTATGTCTAAACAAAGCACTTTCTCTCCATTCATGATGCTGGACTCAGTGTGTCACCTGTCTCATTCTTATTAAAACAAAGTAAAGGGCAATGCTGCACATCATCGATGAAATCCTGTGGAAATTACCTATACTACTTAAGACACAGCAGAATTACTTTATGATTTTAGTATTGCTAAAGAAATACACAGCACATCATTTTACTAGCTGAACATATTGAGTTTTATCTGGGGTAGTGTACAACTATATCTTTTCAATGAGTTTTTATTCATATTCAGCATTTAGTTCTCATTTAGGGATTTAATATATAAATAATAAAGTTTATATATCCCAGTTTGAAAACTCTCAGAGGAGTGTAAAACCTAAATATAATTTGAGAAAAGTGGTTGATAAACAGAAAAATTTAAAAATAAATTTTGGGGACAGAACAGGATAAACTAAAGGAACTCAATGGGAGTTGAGTTGCCATTACTGTCAAGTAATCTTGATAGGCACAATGGTGTGGAAAACATAAAGAAATGCCAAAATAACATAAGAATGAGAAAACAGTTTGTTGTCTTAGAGCCCTAGCCTTAGCAGACTAGGTCCCTGAGAAACATCCCTGTTATTCATGCAAACAATTACAGACAGGGAATCATCACCAAAAAGTTAAATATTTAATAAGTTAAAAAATAAGGCAGATGGACAAACCTACCCATAGTTCTAGACTAGAGAAAGAGACTGTGTTTCTCAGGGAACACAGCTACCACAGTAGAGAGTTCACACCCATGGTTTCCAAGGAGTATCTAGAGCTGGAGACAATGACCCCTTCCATTTGCAATGATGTGAGGGGACGTACCCACCGAGCAGGATCTTCTTGGGATAGGGCAATGGTTCCTTACGTATAGGAAGAAACATATGTAGAAGAAACTGGAGCAACTTCAAGGGTAAGAGGTCCTTGAGAAATTGGATGGAAAGTTCTTACTACCACCTAGTTAACAACCTCGTCTTTACCTCGAATCATATCTACTCGAAGACTGACGAAGTTTGGAGGGGTATTCCTTACTAAGGAAACACAGCTACATTACAAGACTAAGTGTCTTTATTTTAAAAAAACTTCTGTCCACTAGCTGAATACTGAATACTATTTTATTTTTCCTTTGAATATTACCTTTTCTCCATTCCTCTCATGTACAACTTAATAATTATGCTATAACAAAAATCTTCCATTTTGCCTTTTTCAGAAATGGCTATTTTTATTTCCTAATAAGAGGTATAGACATTTGGTTCTTCTATCAATAAATTCAGATAAAAAGACTTTGGAGTACCTTAGCAGTAAAATTAGGAGGAGCCTACCTTGAAAAATGAACACATTTTGACAATGGCACATATCACACTAATTATAGGAGCATACTTTTTAAAGCTGCCCCATGGTGTACTATTTAATAAAACTGATTTTTAAGATAACTTACACTCATTTATATTTTTTTGAAAACTTGTATTTCCACGCAGAATAGTGCATTAAATTGGAACATACCTATAGCTAAGTATATAAAAGGTGGGAACAATGGAAAAAGTACAGAGAAGAGGCTCCTCTTTCTGGGAACATATCCTGGTGCTTTTGCCCCCTGCACCTTCCTACAATATTCCACCTACCATATGAATCTGTGCTTATGATGTTTGTTCTTTAAAAGCTTTCTATGAACAGCTCTTCCTTTTCGTCTTTCATGATAGGACCTTTTACAACCTTTCCAGGAACAGCTAAATAAATGAAAAGTTTTTCATTTCTTCTTTGGTCTACAAAAATAGCTTTTGTTGATGATGAAAAGTGCAACCTCCCAAATTTCTCATTTTTCCATGAAGCAAAGGTTTACTTTCTGAAGGTTTCACAAGCACTATGAATCACTATATTTATCTTCCCTCTGGATGTAGAAAAATGGGCGGCAATTTAAGCCCGGGCATGGCATGTTTCTCAAAATATGAAGCAATGACCATGTCCAGATTTACTTATTTTGACCAAGACTTTAATGATATTTTTATCAAAAAAAGCACTCTTAATTGTAGCTACAGCTACATATTCTTGTCAAAAGAAACAGTAGAAGATAGAGTTTAACAAGTCATTCAAATCTAGTCTCCAGATATGAAAAACCTAACAGCTACAACTAAAAACGAGTCTAATTTTAAACATGCTAACTGTACCTCCAATGTACTGAAATGCTATCTTTTATGTTTAAGACAGTTGATGTTCAATACTGTATTCTCAACTAGTGATATAATTATATGTAACAGTGAGGTTTTTCAAATAGATATTTCCTTTTAAAGGTTCAGGAAAATACCACAAAATAGATTTGTGTCCCAATAATTTATCGCAATCTCACTGACATACAATTTTCTGAAATGTCTTCGGAGGTACGAGCCTTAAAGAGGTAAAACAACAATATAAATGTGGCTTTTCATTTTGATATCATAAAAATAAAACTTTTAAAAGTATTTAATATTACTGTCATTCATTATTAGCTCCTAGTATATATCTTTAAAATGATGGGCTGTTGTTTAAGCTATTGAAATTATCGCTTGTTTGTAATAAGCCCTGTACTCATGGAAAAAACTTTATAGTTGTTATAAAGTATGCATAAATTCATAAATCCATTTATAATGGCTGTTTTATCACAAGTGCTAAACAAGTATTTTAAAAGCCCATTCTATGCACAAATATGTGTGCCTTCATAAGAATAATTAGCACATTAATTCACTACATTGCTTATACTTCAGTTATTAAGGCAAATAAAAAGCTGTTCATGTTCTGCTTGAATAGATTTGCAGCTCTATGCAAGTACTGTCTGACCTTAGTTTCCTTTTAGAAATTGAGAATATTTAAAACCAAAACATTTTGAAAGGCAATTATAAATTCAATTCATTAAGTGACTAAAGTGAAGAAATTATACATTAGGTAAATTATTTAAAAAGTTAGGGTAAACCAAAACCCTGGATATTAGACCTCTTATGTTTGCTAGTGGAAATGAGTCACAGTAAGGTAAACTATAGTTTACACACAGACAAATACATGGGTCAGTTGTATATACAAATGTATTAAGATTCGTAATCACACAACTGTTGCTCTATATCAGGCTAAATATACCATGCTATTCATTTTTTTAAAAAAGATTTTAAAATTAAAGTTACTGGATAACAAATAGGTTATTCATGAATTCAAAAACAAGTTCCACTTTCTTTAGCATTCTACTTACTAAAACAATTTTGCCCTCAAGGGTCTACTTAAAGAGTGAACATCCATATTTGTTTTAATTCACCATCTTAGCAAAGGTGTCAGGCTCTAGTATTTTAAGGCACATTAAAATAGTTACTGATTTTAATATGACATCCCAATGGAATCAGGCATTATAATATCAGGCTTTCAGGCCTTTGTCAAACACACACACACACACACACACACAACACAAATTAATTTTGCATGATTTTCAGTTCTAGTTAGAGCCTTTGTCCTGAGGGCTTGTTAATCTTGTATCCCATTTCTGCCCTGTTACAATTTAAAGATTGTCACAAGAAGGATAAATTTCATGCCATTTTCTGTTCTCATTACAATCTTCAGATTGTTATGAGAATGGATTAATTTTGCTCAATTTTCTGCCCTCGTTACAGACTGTTATGAGAATGGATTAATTTTATGACATTTTCTTCTTTCATTATAATCTTTGTTATGGGAATGAGAATATGTAATGAGAATGAAAGCATATCAAGCATTAAAAGGTCTGTGAGAGCTCATGACAAAGATTGTAACAAGAAGAGAAAACGGCACCCAATCCATTCTTGTGACAATTTTAAGATTGCCAAGTGAACCCAGAGTGACACTGCATTTATCCACTCTGAAGACAAAGATTGTTGAGAAAATGGGAATGAGAGCAAAATTAATCAGTTCTCCTGACAATCTTGAGATTGTACTTAAGCTCACAGTATTTTTTTCTGTTATACAGTTCTTACATGAAAACATGTGCATTGCCATTAAATGTTATTTATTGGAAAATGTCATTTTCATATTTTATTTTTTCTATCTCTTCCTTTTGTCTTTTACTTTCAATTTCTTTCTCTCTCCTTTCTCATTCTCTTTCCTCTTTCTTTTCCTTCCTCCCTCCCTCCTTCCTCTCTTTTTTTTAATCTTCAATGGATACCAAGACCTGTATTTTTAAAATATTATTAAATCTAAATGGAAATGAGTATCTTCTAAAATGTCAATAAAAAGAAAAGAAAACAATACCAATATAAACCCACAATAAAATCAGAGGCAGGATCTCCATCAGCCACTGTTTCTGAAATTTCAAATCATTTATTTGAATCAATTGTCTCCACATACCCAGAAAGAAATATTAACTTTGCTTTTGTAGAAGTTACTAGTCAACATAATGAAATCATTCTAGGTCTGCAGATGCATACTATTTAACAGTTTTATTTATTATAAATACTTTACAGCTTTCTAATATGCTTCTCCTAAACTTGCTGGAAGTATAACTATTGCTGTGTATGAATAACATCAATATTCCCATTTCATGAGGGATAATCCAGTAGTTTGAATGCATCTTTGTTTCCTCTTCATTCTATTAGAAAGCCACCAGTTAAATCTTCCTTTTTAAAAATTTGTTGTTTACAGAATATCCTTATTTGAAAATACCTGCTATTTGAAAAAAACTGCCATTATCTTGAGTATGTAGATGTATACATGTGTATATACACACATTTAAGTATGTATAAATGTATATATATTGAGCATGTATATATGTATTGGGTATGTATGTATATGTGTATATATGTTTATATAAACACATATGTGTTTGTGTGTGTGTATGTGATGTTGTAACATCTTTTTCAATATTGTATATCAGATAAATGACACTCTGGAAAAAATTAGTTTGGTATAATCAAATCACTGTCACAATGATGCCTGTAGTATTACTGAATATTAATAATGGATAAAATAGTCAAGAATATCACATAATTCACTTTGTCACTATTCCAGGATTGTATACTTAATTTTACATATGCATTTTATGTCCTGACTTTTCTATTAAAACCAGGAGGTAAAGTTCTTACAGAATCCTAAGATCATGAATCCTGAGATCATTAAGCTATATCTCTTATTGCAAACCACTCTGCATTGTTATATATCACAAACATCACTGGAAACTAATGCATACTGAGTGGCTGAAAAAATAAATGTTTACCATTGATCAAACTTTGATATCATACTCACGAAAGCTTCCTGACCACATGCTAAAATGCCTTCTCTATGTGTTTTTGATAAATGAGTTTCATTTTCTGTATCAGTGCAACATTAATGATGTCCATTATTGAATCACTTCATCCTAATTCTTTTCTTTTCTTTTCTTTTCCCTCAGGACACAAAATCCTTAGCCCCTTTCTTCTCTAGCTAGGACTTTCCCTGTTTACAAATTTTATGCTTATTTATGTTTGTGTGCGTGTGTAACATGGCTGTGAGCAGTGTTCTCTAGAATATTGAGCAGAGACCAGACTCGTGGGATGACGACAACTGGGAGGGGCTGGGGACGGAGAGCCATTAGCAGAAGGCCAACCTGGCTCAAAAGAAGCATGAGGAGCGTCGACAGGAGATGGAGGACAAAAGCGCTGTGAAAAAGGCAGCCAAGGGCCCCTTACTGAACTGTACGGGTGGCCGCTTCCCCCGCCCCTACCCCCCTGCCCCCTGCCCCGCGGAGAGCGGACCCCGCGGATGTATTTGCTGTACAAACCATATGAACTCGGCCAGCTGACTATGCACATGTAAATATATACAATTAGATACACAATAAATACTATTTCCCACCCCCCAGCCCCGAAAAAAAAGAAAAATATGTCTCCCATCTTTCTGGTTTGAAATTCCCTCCTTAAATCAAAAACTACTTTGTTGACATTAGTTCGCATTTTAGCAGATGTTTCCAGATAGTTAACATTCCACTGATTGGCTCTGGTTTTCGCCTCTTCTACATGAACCTCGCTTTTAGCTCCTAAATCTGATTTGTAACCAACCAGCAAAAATCAAACATTCTCATCTTCTTTTATTCTTAACATCTGCTCCCTGAAAACCAGCTGTGGCTGCAAAGGATTCAATTTCTGTGATAGAGAACACAGAGGAAACCCTCCGCACTCCGGCAGCGTAGTCCTGCTGACCAGGTGATCCAGCTTTAAACAGAGCAATACCAATGCACTTAAAGAGTTTGAGAAATTTTTTTAAAAAGCTCAATTTTCTTGCAGTGGCATGACTGAAACCAGTTAATCATAGAGGTGGTTTGAGGTGAAGTAGCAGTAGCACCTGGTGGGTAGGAGAGGTCATGGTAAGTGTGCTGCGAAAGAAGGGTGTACCTGTACCAGCTCCCTTCAAATAATGGTCCTGACACACTAGTTTAACCTCTTTATTTGACTCAGTTTCTTGACCTAAATCATCTGCTGCTACAAAGATTAAGGACCCAGCCTAAAACAGTCTCAGAGACCCTTGTAAATGCATCCATTCCATTGTTGCTAGAATGATCTATTTAAAAGGCAAAGTTTGACTATATCTTATTGCTGCATACTGGCCACCTATCATCCAGAAAACAATGTCAGAGCCTCTTAAAAAGGACATTCAAGGCCCTAAGTGACTGGCCCTTGTGTATCTCTCCATCTCTCATTCTTCGCATTCTCTGTCTCATGCTTTTAGTTACAGCCTGTGCCATTTCTCACCTCTGTGCATTTGATCATGATAATAGCCTGTTTTGAACATACTTCCAAGTCAGTGTCCCTGATCCGTACACAACCCCTCATCCTCTGTGACATAGCTTGTCATTACTTGTCTAGGAAGGGCTAGGGGCCCAGGTCAATTTGGGTGTCCTTCCTTGATGTTGCCACAATATCTAATGAAGCTCTCCATTGCTCTGTGTGTGCCTCATTCTTCTTTACCCCAACCCAAACTCTTTATTTCTAACTTCTCTTAATTTAGTTTGTAATCTAAGCACCCAGCATATTGCTGACTCATAGTAGGCAACCAAGAAAACATTTATGAATGAGTGAATAAGGATTAGTTCCTACAGTGAAGTGATATTTATAGATATTTCTTATGAATTCTATTTGAACAGCTAGCCTAGCAGTCACTAATATTTACTGTCCTCCTGTTATGTACTATTGGCTCAATAAAGTGATTCACATGCATTTTCTAATTATATCCTCACAACAACCCTGTGAGTTAAGTATTATTATAATCCCAAAGTGCAGTCAAAGTAATTGAGGATTAACAAGTTTATGTATATTTCCTAAAATCATAAAACTTGAAGGTGAAGCCAGCTACTGAAGCCATATCTGTGTGGATCAAGAACACACAAGCTTGGGGCTTCCCTGGTGGCACAGTGGTTGAGAGTCCGCCTGCCGATGCAGGGGACACGGGTTCGTGCCCCAGTCCAGGAAGATCCCACATGCCGCGGAGCGGCTGGGCCGGTGAGCCATGGCCACTGAGCCTGTGTGTTCGGAGCCTGTGCTCCGCAGCGGGAGTACCGCAAAAAAACAAAACAAACAAACAAAAGAATACATAAGCTTGATCATTGTATTATCCTTATTTTTAAAACACATTATCCTTTTTGTTTTTTGAAAGGCAGTTTTCATGTACAGAAGAATATATTATTTCAATATAATATAAATATTTTAGGAGGGGCTTACTATAAACTTGTACTTTTCTCTAACAATTTTTTATTATGGAAATAATCAAAAAAGTAGCTTTTAATTTTTGGAGTTTCTGTTTCCAAAATAATGTTGAAATAATATTGAGACACACATCAAGATAATTTGGCAGCTAAAGTAAAAAATAACTTTGAGGGTCTTTTAGGGGAAAGCTGGAGGATTTTAACTAGTACAGATTAGTTACCTTTACTTATACAATTGGTCAGATATTCACTTGGTCCCACAATTCACATTATATGCATATTCATTATGTATGTTACTCTGCCAATTAAATTTCAATAAGTGATGACTTTTTGCAGAGGCACGTGTATTAGGGGACAATTTTGTATGAATAAAAATATCATGCATTCGGTATTATAGGTGGACTCATTTAACTTCCTTTTCAGATGTGCAAGGCCATTGAGGAATATCTTCGGAATTTAGGAGGTTGGTAATTGTGGGAGGGAGAAATCTGCTCCGAAATGGTGGCTGGAGAAGATCTCTGCCAGTTAACTACAAACTTGCTGAGTTTTTAGTCTCATTTGGAGACTACCTAACATCAATGATGTTTTCCTTTGTTTATAAAAAATCAGTTGACTTAAATGAAGTGCTTAGAATTTCTTTGACATGCCTTGAACTATTGATAATAACACACAGGCACACACATACACAAGAAACACATTCTGTTTTGGTGAGGGGTGGCAGGCAGGCATAGTAATAACTACAAAAAAAGCATCTCAACAAGACCCTGGCAAAAATGATAAAACTTATTCTGTTTTCTCTTGGTCTGATGTCAGATGTAAAATGAATAGGTCTGTTCTGAGGTCAGAATGAGAAGAAAAAGATCAACGTGACCTCTGGGAAATAAAGGTTATTTGACATTTTGGGGATTATCTGCTAAAGGCATTGACCACGTATCAGAGTAAAGGCTTGACAGGCAAGGTAGGACTTCATTTTCCCTGAAGTTAAATATAAAGCCAGAAGCTAAGCCCACACTTCCCTCAGCTAGAGCAGTTGCTGAAATCAGTAGGCCTGATCGATGATGCATTTTCAAAATCAAAACAAGCATCAGTGTCTCCAATCTAATCACATCTCTAAAGCTGCTGCTTCCTGTGGGAATTTAATTGCTGCAACATTAGACTCCAGACAACAGGCACTTCTCAAGGCTACCCATCAGGGCAGGGACAAAAATCAGTAGGACAGTGTCAAAGCTGTTAGATACAAAACCTGTTAAAGACCCCATGTGTGTAATTTTCCTCCCTCACTTTCAGCAGTAAAATTTAATGGATCCTCTCTAACAAGTTTTAAAATGTCCCAGTATTGTACTAACCATGAAAAAGATAAAAAATATTTTTGTCTTGTAAAAACTCAGCCTTATTTTTTCCATGCTCTAAAATGTATTCTGATACACAAATATTATGGCTTTCTGTTTTTTATGGTGATTTGTTTTTAATTATCATTTCTATAGGAAGACCTGGAAAGTGAGGTTAATGTTTTTAATTAAACTTTTCATGATTCGGTATTTCTGCATATTAACCAAAGAGAACAATAAGAAAGAAATTTTCATAAACAACCTCCCACCCCCACAAAACCAGCTGATTTCAGATCTCATGTTCATAAATACCTTTAATACACAACATTCCCTTTTCCACAATTCTCTCAAAGACCCTTCTGCCAAGGGAATCACTTTTTTCCTGTGTCATCACAGGAGCCAGAAGCCATGTGTTACTTTCTAAGTTATCCTCTTTACCCTACCCTCATAGAGAAAATGAACAACAACAACAAAAAAACCCAGGAAAACTAAGGCAAATTTAATGGTAAAAGCAAAGTAAACTTTGAATCTTTAAAATAGTAAAATGAAAGATCCATAGTGAAATGTAATGTGGAGGAGTCTCATGAGGTATAAAGTAATTATATGGGTTCTCAGTGAACATGAAACGGTATTTCTTGATATTGTGCAAAGTACTTTCGTGTACGTGGCAAAGCTAGAAACAGGATTTGTTGCTTTTCTTCCCTATTGGGATAGAAGTCAATAGATTTTACTAAAAAACTATCATGGAAACCAGTTGCAACTTTCACCTCTATCTAAACTGCCCCTCTATAATAAGACTCATATTCTAAACAAGCATATTGTTATGTTTAAAGTTTAATAACAGGATAGATCTGTTCATTTATGATTGATATAGTAACACTGTCATGTATTCGTGAAGTACTTTGTGTTTTAAAGATTTTTCATGTGTATTATCTTATTTGACAGTTCCCCAAATTTGTAAGGTATTGTAATCTCCAGTTTATTGATAAGGAAATAAAGGTAAATGATTTGTTAAAAATCCCTCAGCTAGCAAATGAGGATTTGGAGCTTAAAATCAGCATAGCATTTGCAAGTGCAATACTTTTTCTACCATACACAGTACTTAATTTTTCAACATTTACTTCTGAGTACTTGCTGAGCTTTTGTCACTCATTGTCTCAATTATCTATTGTTGCATAATAAACCATCCTGAAACTTGGAGAATTAAAGAAACAACCACCATTAATTATCTCTCATGAATCTGTGGGTGGACAAAGCTGCTCTTTTTATTTAATGTGGTGTCATCTGGGGCACGGTAATGGCTGACATTTCCAAAATGGTCTCATTTACAAGACTGTCAATCTAGATTCGCTGCTGGAGGGGAGATCAGCTGAGGCTGTTGGCCTCCTCCAAGTGGGCCTCCTAATATGGCTTCTTTGGTATCCTCACACATGGTGACGAGGTCTAAGAAAGAGCGTTCCAAGTAGTGAAGACAGAAATTACGGATCTATTAAAGCCCAGCTTCAGAAGTTACAGATACTTGTGCTGTGTTCCATTGGTCAAAACATCACAGGGATGGCTAGGGTTACCAACCATCTCTCCTTGCCTGGGGCCAAGGTGTTTCCTGGAATGCAGGACTTTCACTGCCAAAACCAGAGCATTCCTGGGCCAATCTGGAAGGCAGGTCAACCTAAACAGCCCAAATTCAAGGTTGGGGAAAATAAGTTCCACCTTCGATAGGGAAAAAAAAAGGTCACATCATAAAAAAGCAGAGATAGTGAATATTGTTGCCTTTGGAAATACAATATTTGAAAATACAATCTACTATAATCATTGAGCTTTGGGGGAATTTCATTCCTGTTAGTTACAATTAGGTTAGCAAATAAATCCAAAAACCTCATCAGACTGAATTATATATTTATTGCTTTGTTGTATAAATAGCTTTAAGTTTAGAGATTTTCCAGTGAGGGTATATGGTCTCACTCCTTACAAACTTCTGCCAAAAAACCTATAAGCCCCAGAGGGACTTAAGCCCTATTATTGATGGTTAATACAGTTCAATGACTATTAGAGTTATATAGGCTTTGTGGATTAGATTAAGAATCTAACCTACCTCTATAACCTTTGCTTTTGTCTTTGTAAAAATTTATTCTAAATTTTCAAGCACCAGTGTAACTTCTCTTAACACACATTGCTTTTTATTGGAAAATAACCATAAAACTATAACCTAGTTGTTTAGGAATGATCAAAGAGTTTAATACAGGAGTGCTTTCAGCTTAACTCTTTCTGTGACAATATTGTCTTATAGAACTTTCTAGAGTGATGGAAATGTTCTATAGTATAGCCTCTAGCCAAATGTGGCTACTGAGCACTTGGAATTTGGCTAGTGTGACTGAGGAACTGGATTTTTAATTGCATCTACTTTTAATTAACTTAAATTTAAAAAGCCAGATGTTGTTAGGGGTTACCATATTGGGTTGTGCAGTCTTGACATCATGATTCTCTTTAGTCAAAAGTAAAAGAAGAAAATGGCACATACATAATATTGTTAAATTATGTGTCAGGGTGACCTAAAGCTTGAAGACAAATTTTTTTGGATTTGATAGGTTAAAGTCAGTGCTTGGACTACTAACTCAACATTTTCCTTTTGACTAGGACAACGAGCAGTGTTTTGAGGACAGGTGAACATATCTCTCTCTACATATATACCTCTATATATGCATATATACATATATATATATATTTCAAAATGGAAAAAAATAGATTGCCTCTTCACTAAGTTTATCTGTAAGTATCACGTATTGGCCTCTCCCTGACTTCTTTATTCCTTTTGGTCTATAAAATTTTTTTTTTTGGTACGCAGGCCTCTCACTGTTGTGGCCTCTCCCATTGCGGAGCACAGGCTCAGCGGCCATGGCTCAAGAGCCTAGCCGCTCCGCGTCATGTGGGATTTTCCCGGACTGGGGCACGAACCCGTGTCCCCTGCATCGGCAGGCGGACTCTCAACCACTGCGTCACCAGGGAAGCCCCTACTGTATAAAATTTTGAAGGCTCATGTGGTAAACTGAAACTGATAATAAGGAATAATTTAGCATAGCAAACTTATATCCCCATGGACACTGCCAGAAAAAATCATTCCCTACTTCCCCCAATAAACTGTGTATTTGTACAATTCTTTCTGTTTTGACAATGCTAAGTGTGTTTTAGTTCCATATCTCCTTCAGTTCAAAATCTTCACTCTCACAGTAACTAAATTCTTGGAATTGATTTCTCGACAAAATAGTCAATTATCTCCTAGCAAAACAGGTATTTATATTCCTGAAATTTTTATTTATTTTGAGGAAAATTAAGTACATTTCTACATAATATTCAACCACCAGAAGTGGCTGAATGTAAACATTTATCTTACAACTTTCATCTTTTTAAAGGAGATAGAAATCATTTATCTCAGCAAGGGATTTCTCTTGGAGAACAGTGAACAGATTGAGATGAAAATGGTGTCTATTTAAATCGATCCTACCTATTGCCAGAAGCAAGATTGGCTAGAAGGTGAAATAGCTCCCATTTAATTTTGTCATAGAATAGGTATTTTTGGTTTCCTAATATATCAATGATACTTTTAAAATTTCTGGACCACAAAATATCTTTGCCAGTATATTTTTTTGAACAGATAATATACTGAATTTTTTTATTGTCTAAATAAAAATAAGCCTATGGTTGATCAAACCTAGAAAGCCCTATAATTTTTTTTTTTCTTTTTAGCCCCAGATTTAAGAGAAAATAGACATATGTGCTCTCAAACTGTTTGGCCTAAACGTCAAATGAGTCCAAGGAGAGATGCTAGATAACTGTCATTTCTCACCTACTTTAATTTTTGAACAGTGTTAACCCAATATGTTGATAAGTTCACGTCTCAACTTTGCTGTTTAGAAAGTAAAGATAAGCAAGGCTTATTTTGCACCCTGGCTACTTCCAAGAAATTAAGTTATATGCACCAGTACAGTTCTCTGTAGGTGCTTACACAGGATCATACATTTACTCTCATTAAAAAAAAAAAAAAAAAAAATTAAACTCACACAGTAACCTAGAGTAACAGCAATTCTTCCTCCAAATCATTGGCTCAAATACTCCTATATGCTATTTTTGACTCAGGAGGACATTTAATTCATTTCTCCACTTCCTCCTGCCTTCACCTCCTTGGCTTTCTAGCTTAGATTCCATGGTCCATCTCTTCAAGCACTATTATACGAACAGCCTAAATTCCCCAGCCTCTTGGACAGCAAAATCCTCAGAAATGACTTCTCAATTAAAACAGTTACTTCCCTACAAATCAGATATTCAAATCCCTAGATAAATGCTACCCTTCACATCTTGCAGATATATGTTATCATTTTAAGAAGGAAACTGATATCCCCGTAGTACCCCTTATTTCCATTTGTCAACTGGACACCTTTACGTGGATATCACATAGGCATCTCAGATTCTTCACATGTAGGCTTATTTTTCCCTAAATCACCACTTTTATCATAATTCTCTAAGCACCTAGGAATTCTCCTTGATGCCACCATCTCCCACAATCATCACATCTAATCAATAACTAACATCTATCATGTCTCCAATCTAACTAGCTCATAAATATACCCACATTTCTTGAAAAAACCTGCTATCTTACTAGTCTGAAGTACCATGTGATCTCAGCTAGATGACCTTTACAGTGTTTTACATCTCTTCCACCAGATTTGGCCTCTCCAAGCTGTCCTCCACTGAGCAGGCAGAGTGATTTTTCTGAAATGCAAATTGATGATGTAATTACATAAATCTTTTGTTTAGATCATTTCAACCTGTTCTAATCATCTTCACCTAGTAATGGTGAACATTTTGCCTCTATAATCTCTCACATTCAATCCTTCATATTTTCTATTCTTTCTGTAACCTTGCACCGAAAACACTGCCAAACCTCTTTGTCTGCCAAAGTCTTTCATTCATCCATCATTTATTCCATAAGTTTTTTTACTTCCTACTATATGTCAGGTATGTAGTATACTGGGTGCCAAGACATATTAAGTGAACAAAATAAACATCATCTACTAAATCATAATGGTCATATTCTACTGTATTTTAGGTCTCAGCTGAAAACCTCAAATGTCCTGTAGACTAGGTGAGTTACAGCTATGTTTTCTGATAACACTGTATACTTTTTGCCATCATAATACTTATTACTCTTTATGTGTATAATTAACTTATTCCATGCCTTTCTTAAGAATTAGAAACCAACTCTGTGAGGGCAGAAACCAGAGCTGTATTATTTATGACTATATACATGGCATCCAGCACAATTTTCTAGCATATAGCCAGCATCAGGAAATGTTTTTTTTAAATAATGAAATGAAAAGACATATGGATGAAGTTGAACAAATAATGCCAAGATACATCTACAAGTGATCTGTTCATAACATTGCACCTGTCATTACTAACAGTCCTAGCAACACTGAAAATACATTAGAAAAACTTTGTCAAAAATAGAAGAACTTAATGGATGGACCTAGAGATTATCATACTAAGTGACGTAAGTCAGACAGAGAAAGACAAATATCATATGATATCGCTTATATGTGGAATCAAAAAATGATACAAATGAACTTATTTACAAAATAAAAATAGAATCACAGATGTAGAAAACAAACTTATGGTTCAGGGAGGAAAGAGGGGTGAGGGATAAACTGGGAGATTGGGATTGACATATACACACTACTATATATAAAATAGATAACTAATAAGGACCTACTGTGTAGCATAGGGAACTCTACTCAATAGTCTGTAATGACCTATATGGGAAAAGGATCTGAAAAAGAGTGGACATATGTATAACTGATTCACTTGCTGTACGGTAGAAACCAATACAACATTGTAAATCAACCAAAGTCTAAAAAAATTTTAAAAAAAAACAGAACTTAATAAATTCTAAAGGAATTTGTGTGTATGTGTGTGTGTAATTGCTTAAAACCAGATTGACAACTTAAAAAACAAGCTTAGAGGTTTCACATATTCACAGGATATAAAAACAGTATCTAGGATTTAAAAATAAGTCATTCATATATTTAAATACTGTGAAAATGGACAGAACAATTAAGCAATTAATAGAAAAAATTACATTTTGGACATAAAATACTATGCAAATATAAGATGTTCATGTTTTGGTAAATGCAATTTTCACTGTGAAAATGGCACTAGAACATAGACTTGGTTGAGAGGAAAGAAAAACTGTGTCCTAGAAAACCATTCAAAGAGGTTCTCTATGGGCTTCCCTGGTGACGCAGTGATTGAGAGTCCACCTGCAGATGCAGGGCACACGGGTTCGTGCCCCGGTCCGGGAGGATCCTACATCCCGCGGAGCGGCTGGGCCCGTGAGCCATGTCCGCTGGGCCTGTGTGTCCGGAGCCTGTGCTCTGCAGCGGGAGAGGCCACAACAGTGAGAGGCCTGCGTACTGCAAAGAAAGGTTCTCTATATATGTATCTTTCATTTTAAGTAAATTTACCTTTTCACACCATGTGTCTCTGATTTTGCTCCATTATAGGAATGAAGTATGAGACTAAACTTACTAGAGTTAGCTTTTTACCATATACTCCCAATAATTTAGATCATACATTCTGGAAATATTTCCAAGAATGCATTCTCTCTTACATCCACCCAGAAACTCACTTAAATCTGAGAGACTATGATCTTATAGAAGAAAGTGGAAAAGCACTTTGGGGAAACAGAGTGGAAAGAAAGAACATAGGAATCCATTCCTGGATAATAATAGAGCATCAAGGCACAGTGCCATTTTTACTGTACTATATGTAGTATTATGAGAAAACATAAAGGAAATTCACCTTAGTCTATAGGTCATGTGAGGTGTTAAGCTGAGACCTAAAAGATGCTGGAGTATAACCACTATGATTTAATGCATAATATGTATTATTCAATTTAAAACTCAATTATCCAATTTAAAGATTGGTAAAAATAAGTTCAGTATATATTTTTTGATTTAGGGAAATAACGTATTATTTTTGCTCTTAAGAAAGCTCTTTTCCTACTCTATATAATTTTACACTGTAAAAGTGATTCTCATATAACCTTATTATTATATTTTTTAAATTTCCCCACTGTCTAGTCACTACGTAGGAGTAAGTTAGGGATAGTATTTTGTTGAGGTATTTAGAGTATCATTAATTTCCTAACATGTAACACTATATTACTATATATTCAATTTCCTCAGCTTTGTATCAGGGGATAACACTTGCCATAGGAAAATAAAAGTTATTATAAAAAGAACAATAGAAATTTGACCAATGAATTTGCTTTTTAAAATGTCTGGATGGATTGAACTCAAGCCTCTCTATAGGGCAATTTATCCCAGAACTAATATTTTAGTGGATTATAAAAATGAAGTTGGTTGGCCAGGTCTTTGAAAGTGTGCTTTAACTTAAACATATTAAACCAGATTGATCTTTTCAACAATTTCTTGAAAGCTTTTAAAACATAAAAGTCTTATCATTTAGGTCCTTACCTGTGCTGTTTTTAGAATTCTTGATTATGAATACACTTCAAACATGGAAATATTGTTATTCATAATAGCTCAATTCACAGATTTAAGGTAAAGAAAAATGAAGCAGAGAAACTGTGGATCTATTATGAGATGCTAGATCAAATAGACCTTTACAACCCTGAAGACAACTTGTATTGATTGTTTATATCCCTTTTTTCCCCAATCACCTGTGACTATTAATGCAAGGTGTATCAAGAACTGCTTTCCTTTCCTACTGATAAATTTTTTATATTGCAGATAAGGAATGCTTCAAGTTACCAAATTCCTATGAAAAGTTTCTTTGTCCAGAAACTATGTTTACAAGCTTTACCATCAGTGTCCCAAAGGAGGTAGCAAAATAGGAATTAGTAGCCACTATTAACACTAACTCCAGTGGTATAAGGATGTTCAGACTGTCTGTCCCCATGGGCCCATCATTTCCACCCTAAGTGAAGTAATAAAGGAATTCAGAACAACTCCCCCCATTCGAAGTCTCTATGTCACTCATTTGTCCTAGCAATCCAAGATAAACCAAAGATTCGGTAACTACTCAGACATTATTCATACATCAGTATTTCCTTAGCACTTGCCTTGTACTCTTACTATTTAAGGGACTAAAGATACACCAGTGAATGGAATAGACAAAATTGCCTGCTTTTAAGAGTTTTGAGTAGATCATGGGGACTCTATGGGCCATTATAAGGATTTTGGCACTTAATCTGAGAAAAAATGTGAGGCACTATAAGGTCTTGAACAAAAAGGCATGATCTAACATGTTACAGTTCATGATCTGCTTTCCGTGTGGATATAAACAGTGGAGGAAAAAATGAGAGCAGGGAGACAGTTGAGAGGATATTTTAACAATCCCAGTGAGAGAGAAATAGGAAAATTAGCAGTAAGGAATAATAATCATATGGGGTATATCTTGAAGACATGGCCAACAGGATTTTCTAACAGACTACATGAAAGGTGTGTGGAGGGAAAGAGGGAGGGAGGGAGAGAGAAAGAGACCGAGAGAGACAGAGAGAGAGACAGAGAGAGGGGTGACAAAAAGTAGTATCGGTAATATTTAAGTGTGGCAGAGCATAGAAATAGAGAGAAAATGAAGGGACAGTCAAAATCCTTTGACTAGCCTTTCTCAGGACTTTAAAATTTTGACTTCATTTTGTTTATGAAACTCAAAGCAAGTCCTAGAGCAGTAACAATGTTGACTCAATATTTGCTTAGTTTTAAAATAAATCATATCCATAATCACCCCAGAGAACACGTTTAAATACTGAAAGAGAACTACAAGAAGCTTTTAGACAGAGCAGTCTACTAGCAGCAAAATGAAAATGATTGGGTATTTGATGACTAAGGGAGCTCTTTTGTGTCCTGGCTACCAAATTCTGATGTGGAGTGTTGGGGAGGTTTCCCTGTACCAACAATCAATTCTCAGGACACCAACTGGGTGTCCTAGTTTAGCTCAATTCGAACACTATCTACTCAGAAATTGCATCAGATTCCACAGGTTAAGGTTCATTCCTACTATACTGCCCTCACCTCCCATTTCAGACACCAGTCTCAAGCCCAGGTTGTCACCTGGGCTTTTGACTGACTGGCTATAGATTGGAGGTTCCCATGACACGCTCCTTGGGTTCAATTAATTTGTTAGAGCAGCTCACAGAACTCAGAAAAAACATTTTACTTACTAGATCATCAGTTTATTATAAAAAGATATAGAAGACATGCATCTCAGAAATTCCAAGAAAATTATTCTGACACTGCATTTATGTGGCATGTATACTGAATAATGTTTCCCTACTTGTGTTATCAGTCTATTTCCAGAATCATAAGAATGCACTATGTTACTTTTTGAAATATAGCTTAGCTCTAAAAATCTATCATTATTTCGGTATATAATTACCCAATTAATAGTCAGTCTGGTCATTTTAACTGTATTTTTAAATAAAATCTGGTTACTACTATAAAATTGTTTACATTGGTGGCTCTCATCATTTAGGTAACTCAAAGTACTTGATACAAGAAGCCAGTAAAATCCAAGTATCTTAGCTATGTAGCCTCTAAATAATTTGAGCTAAAATTTGGTTGACTCTGGAGAATGGTGGAACTGAGAGGGTTTAGGGAAAGTTTATAATCCTACTTCATCATGTAATAGATAAGAAAATGAAAACCGAAAGTGGTTTTGGCATGGACCTACGGACACTGAATAGTTAATAAAATCACACCGACTTGAACTCAGATATCTTTCTGTTATGCACTCACTGCTTACTTGGAACAACATTTACAAATGTATATGACTGTCTAACAGAAAAGAAACGTATTACCCTGCACAGTTCCTGAAGATACTATGGAAAATACATGCAGGAGGACCTAGAAAACCATTTCTATTTTTCAGTTTCTCTATTTCTCCCCTCATGCCTCTCACAAACCTCTCATATACCTCTCCTTCCCCCAAGAAATGAAGGTCCTGCTCTGTATCCCTCTTGCATGTGAACAAAGAAAATATTAGTTAGAGCTAATATAATCTCTCTCTTTTGATACTCTGATTTCCTCATTCCTAATCACTAGGGAGGTACTGTACTAAATACCCATTTGAATTTGAAGTTCTTTTCCTAGCAACTGAGATTTAATTATGGAGGGACATGTTACCATTACTTCAATTCAATCTTTCCTCCATTTCGGGTTGATGATAGTAACAGGAAAATCAGACCCTCAAACACACTATGATTAAAGAAGCCCTAATCCCCTTTCAAGTCTGACCACTTGAAAGAAATATTAATGTGACAGATATAAGGCACAATATATTGGCTAGTAATCAAACTGCTGAAGTGCCAGGCCTATGAGAAATGAATAAATGAATTAAAAACTATGCCAGAACAGACAAGTCATAAATGTCTGGGGTGAAAGAGCCATAGCACAAGCCCATATATTCTTTTGAGCGCTGATAGCCACAGGCTCCTAGCTAGCGATGCAAAGGCAGAGAGAAGTGGAAGAACACTCCTCATTTCATTAAGCCAGAGTGTGTGACATACAGTTACTTCTTGGGGTTCCCTCCATTGACATCTCACCTACATCAATAGGTGGCCTTATTCTTTTTCATATGATGGCTTTAACACCCACCAAGAAGCCAGGTATTACTTAGCAAAACGATGTTTACTATCAAGGGAAATCAGAATCTTTTTACCGGTTACACCCTGTTTATACCATTTTACAGGGTACTTTCTGGTCTTAAGATTCAATTTACTTTGTATGCAAAGAAATGGTTAGTTGGATTAAAAGAAAAATATGACTTTTATGCAAAACCTACATCATACAGAACCTTGGATAATATGTGATATCAAATAGACTTGAATACAGTGGCTAATAATTCTGTATGCCTGTCATTAGGTCTGTAGCTTAATACTAAAAATAAATATGAAATCTTGTAAAAACAATCCTTTCTTTTTTGGCTCTTGGGTTTAGAAGAAGGGGTTGAATAATTAGTTTTGAAGTTGCATTGGAAGAGGAAACAAAGCCATTTATCCAATATCCAAAAAGTTTCCAGTTTTTGATTTGTTCTAATCATTTTTAAATGACTTTAGAGAATACACCATTATACACAGCAAAACATTTTCTGTAACTCTGAAATATGGGCAAATAATTATTCACATGTATTAGTGTCACTACAAACCAAATCTAATTACTTTGACCTCTTGGTCATGTGATTGGGTTAAAGAGTTAATAGCTCCATTAGTTAGCTATTTCTGCAATAATGTTGTTTAATAAACAACCCTAAACCTTCAGTGGCTTTATGACAGCAGACGGTTTCTATCCTTGCTGTTTTGTCTGAGGTGCCTCAGCTTCAAGGTACAGATTGGGTTCAGGTCTTCTCTGCATGTCTCTCATTCTGAGACCAGTGACTATCTCTCAAGATAGGCAGCAGAAGCATAACAGGGGTGGTCAAAACCATAAGCTCTTAAGGAAGGAGTGACTAAAATTTCCTGGATAGTAAAAAATGTTTCACAAAGGAATAGTACTGATAATATTTAATCTGAATCTTAAAGAATAAATATAACAGAAAGAGAGAAAAAGTATATTAAAAACTTTGAGTATCTGAACTCTCTTATATTATTTGGATAGTTTTTCCTTGATTTTTCAAACAGACATCCAGTTTAAATTTTGAATCATTCATTAATGTATTAATTCAATCAAGAATGATTTATTGACAATTAATTATGTATCAGGCAGTGTTCTAATGATATGAATTAAATGGAGAAAAATAAATAGACATGGTCCTTTATTACAGACTAGTGAGGGAGATAATGAAATAATCACATCAAGGAATATCCAATTACAGACTCAGATAAGGGTTCTGAAAGAAATTATCGCAGCTCTATGAAAGCATGCAGTGGAGAGTTTGGTGTAGACTGGGGGCAGCAGGCACAACTTCCCCAAGGGAGTGATACTTCAGCCAAGAATATGAGAGTTAACTGGAGAAGAGGGAGAGTTTAAAGCTGATAGAAAATGTGTGCAAAACGTGAGAAATGATTGGAAATGGCACAAGGGAGTAAAGAAAAAGGGGGTTTCTGTTTTATGATATTTTATATGTTTTTTCCTTTCTTCTCAGTGGTATGCACATGGTCTCTCAAACGGATTGGTCAACACAAGATGAAGAGTTTGGATAAATTATATTCTGAAAAAGCATGTATTGCCTTTATTGTATAGTTTTCATTAACAACTAATTCTGGAGGATAGCAGAATATAGACTCCTGATTTGTTTAGGGTCTTGAAACATGCAAATATTTAAATTTGTGTTTCTCCTTCTCTATAAGCATCATGATGTGCATGCAAAATAATATCTGCAGAGGGGAACATTTATTCTTTTGAGCAAACAGGTGACAGCACTTATTTTTTTGTTTTCTGTGCACGATGTTCTTTATTATGTTTCATTTACATGCAATTTAATAAATGAATAAAGATATAGTATAATAGACAATATTTAGACCAACAAATGAAAATGATGAAGTATCATGTCTTTATAAAAAATCTCTTCCACAATAAAATGAATTTTCTCAAAAGCCTCTATTTTATGTAACTTAGGATTCTAGAATAGAAAACAAGAACTTTCCCTGGGCCATTGTATGAATCTGTCTGTGTATCTGTTACTACAGGGCATCTCAATCATGTATCTCTCTTAATACGTATGACATCTGATATCCACAGCAGTGGAAATTATATAGCTATATGTATTCATTATATAGTTTATACCTATGTTATATATAGTAAATATTTTTCATGGGTAAGCAGTATCATATAAACATAATGTTGATTCCAAACGTTTTGTTCATGTCAACTGTTAAAGCCAGTGTTCAGATAACCGTTAATTGTGCCATGTTCTTTTAAGTAATTGATTTCTCTAACGTATAATCCTGACACATATGATACAGAGGCATTGGCAGGCTTATCCAAAGTTAAGTAGAACTTCAGTGAAAGAATGAAAAGAAAATAATCCTGAGTAATACAAGCCCAACACCTTAACATTTAAAAAATTATTAAAGATTTGATCAGAACTAATTTTGATATTAGTCCTAGTCTCCTTAATAAACCTAGACCCAGAATTCTAGAATATAGGAAGTCTTATAACCCTAGATCCTTTCTGCTCTAATGAGTCCTGAGAGTTAGAATTAAAATTGCAAAGCCACCAGAAAAGCAGGATGGCACAGTGGCTTTGATATCAGAAAAACATGAATTAGAATTCCTGCTCTCCTACCCACTATCCTTGAGCTGAGTAAATGTCTTAACTTGTCTGTGTCAATTTCACAAGTTTTAAATTGAGTATTGTATTGCCCTGCATAGGAAGTTATTGCAAAGAACACAAAATCTAATGTGTAGAGCATTTAACACAGTGTGTGACATTCAATACATGTTCAATAATAGTGGGTAATATTATAGAAATAATAAAACAGAAATTCAGGTGTTCCGTAGCGTGGAATAGTTAATCCTCAACCTTCACCCTGAGTTCTTTGATTTCTCTAGGGATCTTCTGGCTATTGATGACCCACACATTAGATAAAGTTTATGTGATGGTACAAAGATACTTCAAACACAAATATTCTTACAGATTTTCCTAAGCTCTTTCTGCAGTCATGGCTTAACAGTAACTGCTTGGTCCTGGCAACTACAGTTGTCAGCCTGGTAACTAAGGTCCTTGCCTACAGCCTTGTGGGAGTCTTCTGGCCCTGTGGCACTCCACAGTGCTTGCCTAGGCAGGAAAATACTCTTGCCAGTGGAATCCTGGGCTTTCTGTCATGGCAGATGCTCAACTACTACTCCAACAGAGGCCAAGGCTGTGGCTCCCAAAGCACCATAAACTGGGAGAGTCCTTGGCCAAGAACCCCAGTGTCTAGCAAGTGACATCTTTAAAGGTCTGTGTGCTGAAGCCTGGCAGGCAGCCAATCCAAAAGGTTTTTGATACCAGATTGTTTTATTATTCCAGAATTAAAGAAGTATCCACATACTCACAGTTTGAAAATCATTTTATCAGTCATGTTCCTTTTCAAAATATACTTGGTCACATGGGTTTAATGATACAAATATCCGAGGCCTAAATATTGTTTGGTTTTTATAAAGGGAGAAAAAGAAAAGAAAAAAAACACTAACCTAGTTCTAAATTCAGCCTTCTTTGAGAAAGAAAGAAGACTAAGAATAGAGGCAAACTATAACTCCTATCTACAGAAATAGCAGAGAAATACTGACACATTATTGTAGACTGAATCAGGGTTATATACCAGATATTTGGCTTCATGTTTCTTTTAAAATTGATTCCTGTCCATTCTTATTAAGTTTGGATGGCTCCCAAGAGTTCCTTTGTGGCTAATTTAACACCTGTGAAGTCATGGTGATATTAAGTATAAATTCATTGTCTACTGCAGGGATAATTTTATTTTACTCCAAAGTTATTGCAATAATTAGTGAAATTTCATAAAAGTTCATATTGGTTTAAATCACATTATTCATTTTTTCCATCAATTAATTAGAGAATAATTTTATGACTTAAAAAAAAGTCTTTGATTTCAAATATTAAAAAGCTAGGTTGGAAACAGAACTGTTCAACCACATAAAAAGCACCTAAAATAATGTCTTGAAAACAATGAGGTCATATTAAAACATTGTGTGAAGTCAAGTTAAAACCTAGTACCTTCTGCCAGTCTTCCATTTTTACCTTTCAGTTCCTTTTACCTTATCAAATGTATATTGTGAAATATTGTTGGGATGGGTATTGCAAAAATTAGTCTATTAGTTGGATCAACCTATCGGGACACATGACTAAGTGGCAATATGTTGAATTATATAAACTAGAATTTTTTTTCTTGTAGGTTATTTATGTATGTAATATTTTGGACTCAGAGTAGAAATCAGCAAGACAGAACCTGGTTATGGCGTAAAAGGGTAAAATTGGGAAAAGCTAAATACAATAGCTGTTGAAAATGGAAGTTACTCTAGTTTATGGAATTTTAAGCACATTCAAAGGTTTTAAAAATATGCTCTTATTAGAAGCTAACTAGAGTTAATAACACATCTCTAATGCATATTTAACATGTTGAAGTCTTTAACTGGGAGTAATATTCATATAAATTAGAAATTGTAGTTTAAAAATAAAATATGCCAAGCATTAATCATTGTGCACTATCACATAAGCATTTTTTTGTAAATTAAGCACACATTTCTCTATGCATCTGGAATTCAAGTAGTATTATATTCTATCAAAGTTTACTTTTAAGAAAAATAAATAAAATCAAATGAATGCTATTTACTATTAATATTTCTTTTGTGCCCACTATGTATGTCAGGACAAATATAAGTATCATCTAAACTGAAATTATTAGATTATAACAAGAATCTCAAACTCAAATACCTACAAGGACCACAGAGCTAATATAAATGAAGGAAGGAGGACTGACATAAAGAAAAAAAATAAGGACTGGTAGGAAGTTGTGAGAGTATGTGTCCATCTGAAAGCATCCAACAAAAAAAATTATCAACACTGTGTGAGTTAAGGCCAACATACTTTGAGGCCTACTTTGGTTAAAAAAATAGAAAAGAGTTTCTTTTTAGCATTCAAGAAGGGAAATAATACAGTCATTATTCTTCATTAGGAAAGTAAATACAATAATTCATGAAAAAGCATTTGTAAGATATGCAGCCAAACTTAGAAATAAAGCAGGGCAAATAGATTCAATCATTCTATGTATTTATTCAAAATACCTTTGAGTTATTTCTGTGGGCTAGACATGGAACAGAAAAGACGGATTTGGTCCTTAACATTTTAAAGGTAATAGTTAATTGACATGGATCTGTGCACTGTATCCTTAAGTAAGGAAATAGTTCCAAATGATTCTCTGCCATTTACAGGAGGTGGATCCATGGATCTACCATACCCACCAGTGATTTCACCTGGGAGGTACCTCAGGCAAGCTTTGGAAATTTGTTAGGGTATTTAGTTATTGCAATGGAAGGATGCTTCTGGTACTTAGTGTGTAGAGGACAGGGAAAGTAAATATTCTTTAATGTACTGGTAAATTACACACAATGGAGAATTTTCCACCACAAAATACCGGTGGTATCCTGTTTGAGAATCACTGTTCCAGGCCTTGTTATCTCTAATAGGAGTACCATATCCAAAATCTTTATTATAATTCTCCCACTTCTAGCCCTCAGCTTCCTCTTTTTTAGATCATTTTAGTGCCCCTATTATATCCAATCTTTGACCATGTCAGTATCTGTTGACACCATAATTTCTTCTTTGTCCAGTAAAATGTTCTCATTTCCTCCTTATCTTGACTAATTTTCATTTCAATGCTTCCTTTACATATACACTTCACTCTCTTACACCTCTCTTCCTCAGTTGCACTCTGCTAACAAAGATAATTCTGGTTTAACCAGATTTTTCTCTGACTCCCTGCCTACACCATATAGGAGAACATGCAAATACAATGATTATTTTCACTTTATTTTATCCTTCCCAATCTCAAATTGGTCCTCAGCACTAGCTGGCAATACTAGAGTTCCCCTGGAAATGCTGCATCTAACCAAAATATTTTTTAAATGTCTTTTCTTCTGTCATTAAGCTTTCAGTACCCCCTGTATACTTGTTCCTCTCAAATGGTAACTTTATTTCCTAATTAGCTTAGAAAATAAGGTGATTGAAAGATATCTACCTTATTTTCCTACCAATAAGTGTACATCTACATCCCCCCTTACGTTGAATTTTTCTCTGGTTAAAATTGACCAACAGTCCCATCTCTTTCCAAGTTGAAACTCTAACTTGTATTCCAGATCTCACTCCAATTAGTCTGTGAACAGAAGATTTTTTATTGTCCTAAAGTTTACCTTTTCTAACTACTGACAATATTCTTACTCCAATGGATCATTCCTATTAACATATACACATAATACAAGTGCTGTCCCCAGTTGCTATCTCACTTCTCTGTAGCCCTTTAGAGCTAAAGGAATATTAATATGTAATACCTTCTCACTCAGTCTCTTTTCTCTTGAACACATTTCAATTAGGTATTTTTCCTCAGGACTCGTAAAACCACTCTGCAAGGTCACCAATATTCAATTTGCCAAGTCCAATGATTCCTGGTCCTTGTTTTAAATTTTCAGAAACTTGTCATATTTTATTTCTCTCCTTCTTAAAACATGTCTCTTATTTGTCTTCCAGCATACCATGATCTCTTGGCTTTTCTCATATTTTAAATATTTGAGTGACCCAGGACTTAGTCTTTGGTCCTCCTCTCTTGTTTGTCTGAAAACTCTGCCTCGTTAATTTTATGCAGTCCCTTTGCTTTAAATAGTATCTATACGCTGATGACTTTTTTTTTTTAATTTATTTTTGGCTGTTTTGGGTCTTCGTTTCTGTGTGAGGGCTTTCTCTAGTTGCGGCGAGTGGGGGCCACTCTTCACCGCGGTGCGCGGGCCTCTCACTGTTGTGGCCTCTCTTGTTGCGGAGCACAAGCTCCAGACGCGCAGGTTCAGTAGTTGTGGCTCACGGGCCTAGTTGCTCCGCGGCATGTGGGATCTTCCCAGACCAGGGCTCGAACCCATGTCCCCTGCATTGGCAGGCAGATTCTCAACCACTGTGCCACCAGAGAAGTCCTGACTCTTAAATTAATAACTTCAGATCAGAAATCTCCTCTGAGTTCCAGACACATATATTCAATTTCCTACTCAAGGTCTCCTCTCCTATGACAGGTAGGTATCTCAAACTTAATGCCAAATAACTTGCAATCCCTACTTCAACCCCATCTCCCAAACTTGTTCCTCTTTAACTCTACTCATTTCAATTAATAATCTTACCATTTACTCCATTGCTAGATCCCAAACCCAGGAACTAGCCTGGAGTTCTCTTTCATATCCATCTTCAATTCATCAGAGAGCTTTGCAACTCTCCTTTAATTTCACCTCTTCTGTCCTTCATTTAGATCATTTTAAGTAACTCACGTACAAATTACTGAAATCTTTGCTCAGAAGTCATCATTTAAAATTTCCATTCATTGTTCTCCCTATCTAATATATTCCCTGCTAGAAGTACTCTCCATTTGAATTGTCTTCTAATATTTAACACTATTTGAAATTATCTTGGTCTTTTTATTTTTATTGTTTATCTTCACCTCCTCTAACTTAAAGTTCCATGAAAAAAATAGGAAAGGTCTTATCTTCCATGTCAATGATATATACCAAGTGTCAATAACAGGACCAGCAATAAATGAGTAAAGACCTGTAAACTATCATAATGGATTGGTTTGTAAAATGACTGTTACACGAATCAGAGATCTTAGCTATTATCAAGCTTTATGAATACTTTCAAGGACATAAGCTATCAAGAGACTCAGTCAAGCAGAGGCCTGGAATATTGATCGTGGCTCCCCAAATTCTCCATCCGTGCATAGAACATGCACTTTCTGGCCCAGTGTAGACAAGGTCACTAAATGAGTTACATAGGTTATTAACCCACATCATGGGGAGAGGTTAGTTTATGAAAAACCTTCATCTTATACTCGAGCTTATATGACCTTTTCCAGGGAGCATGAGTCCTAAAACCATGGATTCTGAGTGTTTTAATAACTATAAGCAATGTTTAAACAAGGACATCTTGTTAAGAACATTTCATGGATAAAAGCCCTTCTCTTTATAAATATTATTTCACTATTTACCTGGAGGTCCAGTAATCAGCTGACAAGATTAGACTGGTTTGTTTGCCTTCTTTACTTTCCAGTGGCACTGTACCCCAGGCAAGTGGATCACAATCCAGCTGCTTTAACTTCCTCCTGAGAATGCATGGCTAGTTCACAGGGAATGAAGATTTAATTAGAGGGTCAAAGGTAAATACCAGATCATGAAGGGCATTGTACAGCAGGCTAAGGAGCTTAACTTTTATCCACTAAAAGGTTTTGAATACATAGATGATTTAATCAGATTAGGATTTTTTAGAAAGATCACTCTTAGAGCCTCGCTGTCTGTTTTTTAGCCTTTGATCTCATCCCTCTGTGTAATGTTACCAAGGTCTCCAGGGCATGTTCAATGGAACAGGGGTCTAAGGGCATTCTGGTCTCAATCCTAATCTCAGGGGAAAGATCATAGAGTAAAATGCTGTAAATTTGGTGTAGGTACTCTATCACATTCACAAAATTTTCTTTTACTTCTAGGTTTCTAGGAGCTTTGTTTTATCATAAATGAGTACTGAATATTATGAAATGAATTTTCTGTATCTAAAAAGACCACAGGAT